>NC_056745.1:255462002-255762002 GCF_019279795.1 Protopterus annectens | reverse complement strand
CTGGAATAGACTTACCATACACATCAATTAGAGCACCTCGCTGACCCTCTTCAAGTGCAACCTTCATGAGTGAATGGGAAACCACAAATTTGTTGCTGGGGTTCCACCTGTCTCCCTCATTGACAGGGGTGGCAGGTGCTGACTGAGGTTTCTTTTTGGGGATAAACTCTTGGCTAGGCTTGTAAGGGCCCCAGGGCCATTAACCTAGTAACCTCCTATGATCCTGTGCAGTAAAGGACGTTTTCTAAGAACAGAACTGTACTTAATGTCATTAGAAAATCTTAATTTTCCTTCATTTTCATCAGTAGCCATCAGAAATTGTCATAGTTTCCTCTGTGCACTTGCCCAGTTCAAATTGTTGGTGAAGGATTTTCTGAACTGGCCATTTGCCAGTCATCATCCTTATAGTTAATGTTGTCAGACTGCATAGGAAAAGTTTTGGTATGACTGTCAAAGGCTCTAGGGTGCGCCAGATTTCAGCCATGACAAAGGAACTGAAAATGTTAATTGAGGTTAACGCAAAACACTAGGAAAATTGTGTATGCCATGTTAGCCACCAGTAGCGTTTCTGATGGCATATGCCTAGAGTGCTCATTTCAAGAATCTTCCTGCTCAGGTAGCATGGAAGCCCTTTCAGGTGAAAATGCACTTAGGCCTGAAGGGAATTATGGATGAGCTTCTGACACTGAATGTATTTAGTAGCAAAAACAGCAGTAAAGCAAAGACAGCAAATACAAGAACGAAGACCAGGAACCCAATGAATAAAATGTATTCCTCTCTGACGTCTCGGCATACACTGCGTTCTTGGAATATACAGTTACTTCACATTACACACTTGGGTTTATATACACTGCTAAATAAGCAATTAAACAATAAAGTCGTTGGGTAATACCATCAAACACTTAAAAATATTTAAAGTAATACATGTCAATTAAAATCAACATTCATACCCTTTGGAAACAAAGTATCAAACTTTAATATATACACTACTTATTTATAAAGAAGTTTATTCTTGCTGACACCCCCCCCCTCCCAAAAAAAAAAAACACACTCTACTTTGTCTAAAATTGTGGCTTGTAAACCACAAACAGAACTACCATGTGCTTGCAAAAAATGTTGTGCCACTGAACTCTGTTCTTTTTTATTTAGTATATCACAAACATGTTCTAATAACCTTATTTTAAATGCCCTTTTGGATTGCAGGGACATCTGAGGACATAAATGATGCCCTTAGTGTCACACCTATAATTCCCACAAACTTCAAATCTTCGACCATTTAAGAGTCCAGAATAAGGCACAATAAATTTGCATGCCTTACATTTGCCACATCCTACTGTCCCTTTTATTCTTAGTGACTCATGTTAGACCTCCTTGGGTCTGCAGAACCTAGATTTCACCAAAAAGCTCTTAATATTCCTACCCACTCTATATGAAGCAACAAGTTTATTGGGCATCCGTGAATTTCCAACCTTTAAATTTGATAACAGTTGCTACTGTGTTTGTACGATCTCATAAAGCCTATTGCTAAATCCACTATATGTGGTTACAAAATACATTTCACAATCAGATTCACTATTGTTATTTAATTTGGAAACTCCCTTCCATTTTCTATTGTTGTTTCCTATATATTCTTTATTAAATCTAGACCATGCCTTAGCAATTATATCTTCACCATAACCACGCTTTCTGAACATCTCAAAAGTATAACCGATCACCCTTAAAAAATCTTGTTCATCTCTGCATAGTCTGTAAAGACGTATGCATTCACCATAAGGTAAGGCATCAATCGTATGACCAGGATGACAACTTGTTGCTTTCAAATAATATATATCCCCTTACATTTCCTATATACTTTTGTAACTAGTGTTCCATCTTCCTTGAGTAACAAATCTGCATCCAAAAAGGACACATTCTTCCCTATTTGGATGCCTTTAAATGTAAAATTAAATCTGTTTACTTGTAATTCATCGAAAAAATTCTGCACTTCCTGTTCCCCTCCTACACATAAAAAATTAAAATCATCAGTAAATCTAAAATATCACTTAACATATTGGCAAAAAAGTATTTTCCTATAAACATATTAAACTTTAAACAAGCCCATAGTTAAATTAGCATATGAGGGGGCAAAAGCCGCCCCCATAGCTATTCCGCATTTCTGATGATAAACTTGGCTATTAAACTCAAAATAATTATTCTTCAAACAAAAATGTACTAAATCTACAATATATTCTGTAGTGGGTGACTCACCCATGAAAAATCTGATTGCCTCAAGGCCATGGCAATGTTTAATGTTAGTATATAAACTTTTCACATCTAGAATCACCCAATACATCCTATTAGTCCATTGTACTGTCCTTAACTTACTTAAAAAAAAAATCAAAAATATCTTTATCATAAGCAGGTAGTAAAACTACCTTGGGCAGCAACAGGAATTTCTTCTGAACATCATCAGCAGTTAAGTAACCTAACCTGATGCCTTTATTAAGTAAAGATTTGAATTCAACTAAGGCTCCCAAATACTGACTTGTATCTACCTTTGAATAAACTGAATTGTCATCCAAATATTCATGGCACATCTTCAAATACTGGGATATATGCATCACAAATAGTTTGTTTCCCTTGTTAGCAGATTTAAAAACCAGCTCTTCATTTTTAGTCAAATTGTAAACAGTATTCCGTTTTTGATTTAAAAACGTATTTAATTCAGTTTCAGCAAAAAAATCTACTGTTTTATGAAAATAATGTCAACATCAAAAAAATCTGGAACATAACTGCTGTGTGTTTTAACACAGCTAGTTATCAAATAAGCTGTATGCATTATATGCATCATCAGAAGCACATGAAAAATAATTCTCTTCCATGCTAGAATCACTGGCATTAATACATTCATTTTGTTTAGTACTATTTAAAGTATTAAACATACATTTCAATTGCAATTTCCTAACCAGTCCAAAAATGTCTTTTTTTCACTTCATATAGCTTGGGAACAAACTTCAGACCACAGTTCAGCACAGAAAGTTCACTGCTTGTAAATGCATACCCGGACAAATTGACAACATAGCCAACATTCTCACCACTTGGTTCGTTTGTAGTAATTCTTTTGGGGGGGATTAGAATGCCCTTGGTTTGGAAACTGGTTCTCTCTCTGCCTTTTTCTGTTTGGTGGTTCTTCAATTCTGCCATTCGGTCCATTCCGAAAAGTCTGACGAAATTCTGCAGGTTTTTGTGCCCTTGGCAGTTCTGGATATTCATCCCCTTCATGTTGTTCATATTCCCCTGTTGATGTATTATAAGTAGTACCAACAGA
The DNA here is from genome assembly GCF_019279795.1 of Protopterus annectens. Classification (NCBI taxonomy): domain Eukaryota; kingdom Metazoa; phylum Chordata; order Ceratodontiformes; family Protopteridae; genus Protopterus; species Protopterus annectens. Next base: position 255,758,695 of record NC_056745.1, on the reverse strand, counting down.
AGAATGTGAATGCCGTTCCTTACCTCGTTCACTTCCTTGAAACCTCACATGACCTCTATTTGTTTTCCGATTGATTCATCCCCAAAGGCAGTCGAATTGTCATAGTCCCGGGTGTCTCTGATTAACCTTTTCTTTTTTTCTGTGCAAGATTTCTTCCTCAAATTATTTTAATTTCAAGTTGATGTGTATAAGCAGCTTGTCTACAGATTCCGAGCCAGAAGTACAGACTAATTTGCTGCACATGCTGCTAATTTCAATTCGTAGCTGTGTGTGTTTCACCCTGTCTCTCTCTCTACAATGATAGAGATCCACACTAATGTGCATTTATGTGCTGCTGCAATTCAGCGCTTGTAAAACAACTTGTCATTTTCATTCTTTAAATCAAATGGTGTAGCAGGGTCTTTATAAGCTCCAAGACCTCTAGGAGTTTATATCAAGTTCCAAGTACTTAGTCAGGCTCATTAGTTGCTCAAGTTTATCACGCACATTTTTAAATTCTGGATTCACAGCATTGTCATACCTTCTGCCAGTAGTTGAAAAGGGATTAAATAACCTGTGGTTTCTTTCAGCTTCCCATCTGTCCTGCACAGTGGACTGGTTTTCTGTTATCCTGCTATTGCTATTACCAGCAAATCCAGATTGTAGTTTGTTCACGATTAGGTTAGGGAGGGTGTGTAACATAATTATCCAGCAAACGTTGAGAAGTATCCATAGAGGAATTTCTAAAAATCCTAGGCACATCCACATTGGGATCACTGGCTGTAATCCCACAGCAGCAAAGCAAAAACAGCAAATACAATGAAGAACAAAGACCAGGAACCCAATGAATAAAATTTATTCCTCTCTGATGTCTCGGCATACACTGCCTATTGGAGTCAGCAAGAATAAACTTCTTTATAAAGAAGCAGTGTATATATTAAAGTTTGATACTTTGTTTCCAAAGGATGTGAATGTTGATTTTAATTGGCATGTATTACTTTAAATATATTTTAAGTGTTTGACGGTATTACCTGATGACTTTATTGTTTAATTGCTTATTTAGCAGTGTATATAAACCCAAGTGTGTGATGTGAAGTAACTGTGTCCTCTAAGAAGGCAGTGTATGCCGAGACGTCGGAGAGGAATACATTTTATTCATTGGGTTCCTGGTCTTTGTTTTTCACTGAATGTATTTAGTGTTGGACTTCCAGCAGAACTTTTTCTTCTGAAATAAACAGACACAGGAAAAGTTACAATATTCATTCCTCCCACTGCTGCAGTAGCCCTTAGGCTATATGGACTGTATATTGTCCAAAACACAACCATCAGCCAGCTTCTAAAACCACTGGCTCCTACCCACACTTCCACTCTGACTGCTGATTGGACAGCCCTGTAGAAGAAAACTCAGCAGTCGAGTGTGAAATCTTAAGTACTTTCTTTCTTCATCACGAAGAAGCAGCTCCGAGACTTCACAGGAGAAACAGCTGCCCTTCAGCTCCTTTCTGGCAGATAAGCCCCCTTTGGATACCCCTTCCACACATAAATAGTTGCTATTTATATTTGTATTTAAAACATTGCTGTTTACTTTTATTTAATTTTAGTCACTTCCTCCCTTTAAGAAGCCTGGTATTTTCTAATATTGTAAGTTTCCTGACAGGGAGTGCAATTTTTAGCATTGGCTAATTTGGGGGCTAATTTGCTTACAAATGTACTGTTTGTATACATTATTGTGCTTTTTTTTAAAGGAAGGTTTAGCATGGGGAAGTGTTTTGGTTGGGCATGGACGACTACAGGTTATGCATTGTTTGTGTTCACACTGTGACAACTTACCTGCATTTTTTTCTTTGTAGGGGTTTCTAACAGGAATTCAGTGTGCTGCTTATATTATATTAGTATTTTGGGTACTCTGTATGTTTGTGAAGATGCAAGTGTGCTACATGTGGAAACTGTTTTACAGCTTACCTTGCTACTAACTCATTCAAGTGTTTCTTACCACATACAAAGCCTTTTTTTGTCATCACTTGAATAGTTAACATGCTCTCTGACCTCAGTAGTTCCTAGAAAGATAAAAAATGACCAAGGAGCCCTTCTGCGGGCTTGGTCTTCACCTCAACCAGTGGTAGGTGACAGTACAGACCTCAGACCCTTCATTTGTCTGTCCAGCTTCCTCTGGTGCAGTTCTTTCAGTCACCATAAACTAGGGATCAGCCACATCCTCTTCAGCTGTTCCAGTGTCCAAATGAGGCATGGGAGATCCATCTTTACTGGACCATGAAGACATACAGGGGGATGCTGCTGGATGTGCCTGGGGGAAGAAACCTCTTGATGGGGCAGAATTATATTCTCCTAGTCTGTCATCAGGGATACCTGTAAAGAAAAAACAAAAGGTTAAACATTTTTCATCCACAGACATGGTGTCTATTAAAAAATATGACTTTCTTACTCTTGCCAAGAAACTGTTACAGTTAATCTTGGTAATCTGAATACAGGACTTGTAACTCAGTTTCATGGAAACATTCCTGAGCAAGACATGTCAAGTGATTCTGAGATTGACAGGGACTGGGCTTTTTCTGCAGTTTTCGCAAGCCCAAATCTCAGATTCAGGGGAAACATTGTTTTCACAATCTCCTCTGGAAGAATTTTCATTTTATCAGGCTACAGCCAGGATGAATGAGGTTTTTTATGGGAAAAAATTAATGTTCTCCAGAACTAAGGAGATGATGTGATATGTTACAGGTATTCCTCTTTCTACACCTCTTCCTCTATTAGTGTAGGCCTTGGAGTATGTTTTTAATACTGCCCGTGTCAACCGTGATTCATGACCTTCAGTCCCCCCCCCCCCCCCAAAAAAAAAAAAAAAAAAAAAAAAAACAGATGTAAAGACAATAAGCCTGACCCTACAGCCATTTCCATATCTTTACCAGAAAGGAACAGGCTGTTGGTATCCTCCAACCCTTCCTCGGTGGACATGGAAGGGAAGGTATTGGACAGATTTCGTAAGAGGAGTTTTTCTTCTTCCACTTTAGTGTATAGAATTCTTAACTATCAGACCCGTATGTGGATGTTTGTGCTTTTTTATACAGTTTGAGAGAATTGGCTACTACACGTTCTTCTGAAGGTAGTTCCCATCTCAATTCTTTTGTTTCTAACATTCATCAAGTATCTAAACATGCCTCCTTATGATCTGTGCATGATTGCGAGATTTACTGTGTCAAGGGCCACTGCTTCTGATAAAATTTTGAGGAGATATGCCTGTGTTTCTGAAATTTTCTGATGAGGTAAAGTCTGGAATTTTGAATTCAGCTTTAGATAAAGACGTTTTATTTGGCCAATCTGCAACTTATGTCCTGCAACAGTTTGAGCTAAGGAAATTAATTCAGGGAGTTTCCAAGATTTTTCAAATTTTCAACCCCCATCCCTTACAAATCTGACAGATCCTCTTTCACGTCTAAGAAACCAACAAACAATCCCCGTCTTATTAAACCACACAGGTAAGTAAAAAGAGATGAAACAATGGGAACAACAAGAAACAAGGATCTGTTTCTACAAATGGACACTGTACAAACTTCAGAATGGCTATATGAGCATTCCTTCCCCTACCCCTTCCCCTCCTGGCCTTATCTGTCAAAATCTGCCTCGGCAAATGTCTGTGTATGTTTCTCTTTGGCAACACATTGTTGCTAACTCATGGAGGTAATGGTGAATGTCCTTCCATATCACTCTTGCAGTATTCCTAACAGAAGGCATCCCCTGCCATGGATAGCCCAAAGTCCAGCGAATATATACCAAAGCCTTTAGTACTTACAGGCACCATGCATCACAGGTACTCTCCCGGTGCAGGGCATAAAGGTGATGTATGGACACACACACACACCTTCTTTGCCGCCACTCTAAATGCCATCATTGAACATTGGTCTGAATGCCTTTCTTCTGTGCTGGTTACTGAGCTATTTTTTCAGATGTGCCCCACTGGGGTTTCTCCTTATCTAGCTTTTCTTTAGTATTGATTGATTTCATGTCATCCAGAAAAGGAAAATATCAGTGTGGGAGGCAGATTTCCACATAAAGCCCATCATGACCAGTGCCTCCTTTGTTTGGGTGCTTCCCACGACCATACACGATGATCAGTCTGCCAAGTGTTTGTCCGTAAGACACTACATAGTCATTTCTCCTCCTTATCTATTTACTTAGAAAACCAGTGTCTTAAGCTGTTGACTGTTGGTATGGAGGAGTCTTCCCATCCTGAGGGTCAGCTGTCTGCCAGGAAAAAAGCCAAAAAACTTAGGCCTGATATAGCTGCTGTCAAGCCTCCAGCGAATGTCAATCTCGAGGCAAGTGGAAGCCCAGAGGATTGTCTAGTGATTGCTTTGGATTCCTCTGTCACAATTCGCATCAGAGGTAGGCATGGATCCTACTCCTTGCACATCCTTGGAGGCTTTGCAGACACCCCCTCAGATGGCTGATTATATCTGAGATACTGAGGGGGATGCTGCAGATTTTAGTGAGGGAGGGGATCCCTACTACACTTATTGAGTGTAGCCAAGGGTGTGACCCTCCTAGGATGTTTCGTGTGAACGTCCCTTAGAAAAAGAAACAGAAAACCAAACATCTTTCTCCTGCAGTTAGGATCTCCAGTGTGAATGGCAGGACTTTACTCAGGGGGTTATTTAATGTATTAATGGCTGTAAAACCTCCTCAAGGGGTTTCTGTGCCTACCCATCCCTGGTCTTCTGCTTCTCTTAAAAGACCTAGAGAACTATATTCCTCTGATGAAAACTTAGTCTACACTTCCCAAATCCCTTTCCCCTTGGATTATGGTTCAGAGGAAGAGGATCTTTTAGTACAGATTCTCCTTTGGAGGAACCCTCTTTTGGGGACAGTGTTACCTGTACAATAAAATTCTTTAAGTGGGATTGCTCTCAAGTTTCTGATATCTAAAAGAGGTATTATGAGCTGCTTCAGATGGAGACTCCCAAACCTTCTGCCATTTTCCCTGTTCTGGCTGCTCTCCAGGATACTTTTTCAGCAGCTTCTATGGCCTCTGATTCTCAGCCCCCAGATTCCAAGAAACCTGACAGATTTTTCAAGGTGCCTGATAAATGTAAATTCTTGTATAAATGCCCTTCTGCTGGACCATCTGTAGTTTCTGTTTCTTTGGACAAGCCCTCAAAGCTTCTGCCATCTACCAATCTGCTTCCCTCAAGCAAGCATAATAGGACTGTGGAGAAGGCTGGGCAAGAAGGTTTATACTGCAGCCACCATAGTCTTTAGGGCCATTAACTACCAGACTCACATGGCTAGGTATGCTTTGGCCCTCCTTTCTCCGATTCATCAGGTACTCTGTGACCTCGCTGACTTGAGTGTAAGGCTTCTGCCCTTTCCTTGCTGGGTTCCACCTCTCAAGTTGCATGCCATTCTGTTAAGTGCACTTATGATGCTGCTGATGCTTCCTCTAGGGTTGCTGCATTTGTTTCTTTTCTGAGTTGTTACTCCTGGCTTTGTCATCAGGTTTTCCCTCATGACATTAAGACCAAATTGGATGTTCCTTTGGATAATAAAAATATTTTGATGCTGCTGCTGAACTTTTTAAGTCTTTCCAGGGTAAGGGCAAGGCTTTGCAGGAGTTGATGCATTATCTGATGTCAATTTTCATTCTAGCCTCAACTGTTGGGTTTGTATCCAATCCTCAGATCCGACTCGGCCGTTACTAAAGCTTGTGGTAACTAAGAAGCTCTCAAGCTTGTTCCCTACCCATAATGCACCAGCCGTAAACTACCTCAGATCTCATTTGCTGCTTTCCACAAAAGACGTGGTTGACCTAGCTCTCGAGCTTTTTCAGATAAGGGCTAATTAATATCTTCTGAATCTCTATATTTTCTGTTATTTTCTAGTATTCCTTATATTTCTTGTCCCTTATCTTCATATGAACTCATATTTCTTCTGTTACCATAGTTGGTAATTTTATTTTCTTTCGTACAATTTGTACTACTTAAATTGCTATTGTTAGTAATTTATTTTCTGTTCTACACTTACTGTAACTTTGCTGGTAGTTTTTTCCTGCCTACCTTCTGTCTTTCTTTAAAAAAAAAAAAAAAAGTGTTCTTACTAAAATAATCTGCAATACCAAAATTTCAGCCACGTGGTCCTTCAAGCTCTAGGATCAGTGTCAGAACCGATAACATTAGTACCTTCAAGCAGATTTTATATGAGAATTCTCCAGTGGATGCTAGTAGCACAATGGTCGATAATTTGCCAACCCATGTCAACTCGGGTACGAATCACTCTGACATGCAAAAGACATCTCAGGTGGTGGATTCAATCAGATCACATTCTACAAGGCCGTCCCTTCATTCCCCTTCAGCTCAAGGCCATAGTGACCATGGAGGCTTCTCAGTTGGGGTGGGGGTATTTTCTGGGGAAAACTGTTCAAGGCACTTGGTCCCCCGAAGAGGCCAACTTGCATACCAACATCCTAGAGATGACATCGGTGTTCTTAGAGTTGCAGGCCTTTCAGGATGCTCTCCCTACAGGGACAATTGCAGTTCAGATGGACAATATGTCAGTAGTTTGGTACATCAGCAAACAAGGAGGGACCAGATCATACCTCTTGTGTCGAGAAGCACTCAGTGTGTGGTAATGGGTGATCTCTTCAAACCACTTTCTCATAGCGATCCACATTCTGAGGAAGTCCAGTGTGATAGCAGACAAACTGAGCAGGTACATTCTTCTACAATCAGAGTGGTCTCTCAACAAGAAAGTGATTGGAATTTTTTTTGTCGATGGGGCCAGCCTTGCTGCGATCTTTTTGCTTCGCCCCTAAACAACACCTGTAGCATTTTTTTAACTAATCCCCCCACAGGGAGAATCACCAAGGAATGCTCTACTTCATGATTGGTCCCCTGGTCTACTTTATGGCTACCCACCAATCCCATTAATTCCAAAATTTCTTCAGGGCGCAGCCAGGTTGAAGGGCAAATTCATCCTCATGCACCTTACTGGCCTTAGCAAGTTTAGTTTCCCTTCCTTTGGCCTCACTTACTCCACCAAATTTGGATTCTGGAACCAATTCCAGACCTCCTGTGTCACTCGACAGGCATGATCCATCTAAACATTTCAAACCTCAGGCTTTATGGCCTGGCTTCTCCAATTCCGTTAGTAGCCAGACAACCAGTGCTCTCTTTCCCTGTCCTACATATACTTTTATCTTCCTATAAACCTTCAACACGAAAACTCTGTACAAGTAAATGGAAGAAATTCATTTACTGGGCACAACAAAATCATGTTGATCCCTTTTCAACTCTTGATACATAACATACTCTAGTTTTAGCTTTAATTTTTAAAGAAGGAGCTAGTTCCTCAACCATTAAAGTTCAGTTAGCAGCAATGTCAAACTTCCACATTGGGTTTGAACGTTCTTCAGTAGCCTCTCATAAATTGTGCAGAGCTTTTTTGCGAGGCACTCTTCTTTTGAGACCCAAAACCGGTACAAGCTCATTCAACTAGATCCATGGCAACTTCTTCAGGCTTTTTATCCAGAGCTTCTATGGATGATATATGTGCAACAGCAACCTGGGCCACTCCCCATATATTTGTTGCTCATTACAAATCTGATCTGGACTCCAGGGGTAGAGCATCATTTGGTTCAGCTGTGCTCAGGAATATCCTTCCTTAGAGTCCACCCAGGATTGTACGGAACTGGGGACTTTGTCCCAACTGTTAAGGATAGAATGAAAATTGACAACATCAGATTAAGAAGTCGTGTACTCACCACAACATTCCATCTGTGTTGTCCATATTCATTCTTCCTCAACTTCCAGCTCACCGGCCCCCATCCCTTATATTCACAAACTTCTGGATGAATGAGTTCTGAGAGAGACATCATTGTCCTTTATATTGAGATCCAGATATGGTTTCTTCCTTTATGGGGGATGCATGCACTTTCACATCTCCTAGAGTTATGCATGTTAATCATTTCCTTTCTGGTAAATTCAACAAACAAGATCTGAGGTAGCTTAGGGCTGGTGCGTTATGGGTAGGGGGCAAGCTCAAGAGCTTCTTGGTTACCACGACCTTTAGTAATGGCCAAATTGGATCAGAGGATCGGATCCAAACCCAGCTGTTGAGGAAGAATGAAAATGGGCAACGCAGATGAAACGTTATGGTGAGTACATAACTTTGTTTTTTTTTTTCTCCTGTTCCAAAGTTTAAAAGGAACTAGCCTTCGAAATCTGCTTTTGTTCCCAGGCAATCTTGTCCTCTGCCCCAGGGTAAAAAGAGTTCTAGATGTATGCCTCCTGCTAAGTGTACACAAACATCTACTTCCCAGAAACCTGCCTTTCAGGTCAAGTCAGGTTCTGTTTCACAATTTGCTTCCCCTTTTCCTTGACTGGGTCCCTTTATCCCTTTGTCTTTTCTTGTCCCTTCCAAACTGGCTGAGAATCGCAACAGACTCTTGGGTTCTGCCTGTTATCTGCCAGGGGTATTTCATGGTTTGGAAATCCCTTCCTCTCTTTTTGGGCATCCCGCAACCTCCTTGGGAAAAGCTTCCTTTTTTCCCCAGTGGAGTCTCATTCTCTCTTGGTCCAGGCATCATTCAGTCTGTACCCCCAGCCCAGGTAGGGAGGAGTTTTTACTGCAGAATGTTTCTGGTTCTCAGGAGGGATGGCACTTGGAGACCAGTTCTGGACCTTTCCCAGCTCAGTTCCTTTTTCTAGATTCCTTTTTTTTTCAGATGTTGTCTTTTCAAACCTCATTTCCTCTTTTTCTTCCCCAGGCCTTTCTGGTCTCTCTAGATCTCAAAGGTGCCATCTCCTTTTCAGGAATTTTTTGTTTCTGTTTCTTCCTTGCCCAGTTATCTGCTTTGCCCTTTGACCTTTCTGCCTCTCAAGGGTCTTCACCAAATGCTTTGCTCCTGTAATTGCTTTTTTGCGGGATGACAAAAGTTCAGATCTGTCCTTGAATGGATAATCTACTCATTCCAGCTTCCTCCTTTTAGGGTCCACCTCAAGATCTCCAGTTTACTATTTTTCCTGTTACAGGACCTGGGTTCAACATAAACTTTCAAAATCTGCTTTGACCCCTTCTCAGGATAATATTTTCCTTGGTTGTAGGATTCAGACCATCACCTTGCTGACATCCTTGCCTGCCCCTAAGGCTCTGTCTCTTACTGCCTTTTTCCAGTCTCTTCTTCCTCTGGAGTCGGTCATGGACAGGAACATTCTCAGAGTTTATGATTTTCAGCATTCCTATGCTTCCTCTGGCCAGACTATATGTGAGAAAGCTACAGTGGTACCTTAAGTCAGTGTGGCTTCAACATTGCCACTCCTTGGACTTACAAACTCCTTCCTCCCTTGTCTCAAGCTTGAGCTTCAGTAGTGGATTCATTAGCTCACTGTCAACCTTGGGGCTCCCTTTCCAAGCTCCAGCCCTGACTCAAGAGCTCTTTACAGATACCTCAGGCAGGAGATGGGGGGGGGGGCCTCCTTCATCTCTCTCTTAAGGTTCAGGGTCCCTGGCCTCTTCATTAGAGGTCTGACCACATCAGCGTAAAGGAGATGAGAGTCCTGCTTGTAGCTCATCAGGCTTTTCATTCCTTCTTTCAACCTGGGCCCCTCAAAATTTTCACAGACATCACCAGTGTGATGCGGTATGTTAGCAAGCAAGGGGGGTACAAGGTCTTATCTTCTTTGCAGACTAGCTCTTCGGGTCTGGAGTCTAGCTGTCCAGTATCAAATGACTCTTCAGACAGTTTACATTCCTTCGGAGCACAATCTTGTGGCAGACTCTGAGTCTGTCCAGCACACAAGCTCATGAATGGATCATTCGCAGAAATGTGTTTCTGGACATTGTCCAGTGGTGGGGTATTCCTTAAATAGACCTTTTTGACTCCCCTCTCAACAGACTACCTCATATCTTCCGTTACAGAGTCCCATGTCTTCTGGCTTGAAATGTGAGCACCCCATCATTTCCTTGGAAGGGGTGTTTCTGCCCCCCCCCTTCCTTTGCTTCTGAAAGTCTTGGGCAGATTAGGCAAGACTCCCTCCCCCAAAGTCTTGCCAGTGAATCCCTTTTGGCCCAGATAGCATTGGTTCCTCCTTTTTTCTCACTTGGCCAGGGGCAGTCACCACAAGTTACCTCATCGGGTGGCCCTTCTCGCACGAGACAAGGGGTCCATTATCCATTCTCACTTGTCCACTGTTTGACTGATGCTGTGGTTATTAGGATTTTGATCCCTTTTAGGCACCTCTTTGTGAGGATGTGCATTGGGTCCTACAGGTCAGGAGTCCCACTACCAGGAAATCATGATTGTCCAAATGGAAAAGATTTTTTGTCTGGTGCCTCCCTCGAAACCAGTTTTCCTTATCTATTCAGGTTCCTATGGTTTTCTCTTGTGTGTGATCTGCTGCATGCTAGGTTGGCATGTTCTTCAGTTGAAGTTCATCTGCCAGCAGTTTCTGCTTGTTTGCCCTTTAGCTCCTCTTCTGGCTTCTAGATTTGAGGTCAAACGATTTCTTAAAAGTGTCCTTCATAGCAGGCCTCCCAGAAAACCAATTCTTTCTTTCTGGGACCTTAATTTTGTTCTTGAAAAATTGACTCCAGCTCCTTTTGAGCCCGCTACTTCAGCTTCCTTACAACATTATACTTGAAAGACTGTTGTTCTTTTAGCCCTCACTGCAGCTAAGGGAGCTGCAGGCTTTCATGGCTGTTCCTCCCTTTTTAATTTTTTTCACAGAGACAGGGTGTCTCTTTTTACTAATTCTTCTTTTATGCCCAAGGTGAGGTGATCAATGAGGTGTCCCTTAATCAGCCTATTCATTTGCTTTCCTTTGTTCCTTGGCAGTAGTCTGCCAGTGAGAAGGTGCTTCACACCTTGGATTTGCATGGACAGCTCTGATGTTATTTGGGTTCAACCAAGGATATTTGCAAATCTGAACTGCTTTTTGTTTCCGTCCATCCCAGGTCTTTGGGTTTGACTGTTTCTAAGCAACTTCTCATCCTGTATTTGTAAGGCCATTTCTTTCTGTTGTTATTTTCATGGTAAGTGTCTTTCCTCCTCTGTAAAGGCTCATTCTACCAGGGCTGTTGCCTCCTGAGGTGTTTTTTTCAAGGGGATGGATATTAATTCCATTCTTGAGGCTGCTACTTGTTCTTCAGTTCATACCTTTACTAAGCATTACAAGTTGGATAGTATTTCCAGGGCTAGAGCTGGCTTTGCCAGGGCTGTCCTGCATGGGTTATTGGAGAGGTCTTCAGTGCCTCCTCCTACCAGGTTTCCTCTTGAACCTTTGTACTCTCCCTTCTGTTAGGAATACTGCAGCAGTGATATGGAAGGACATAGTACAGTTGTGCAAAATCTTACCATAACAGTAGATGTCATTCTCCTCACTGTTGCAGTGTTCGCTCCCTCCATCCCTCCTGCCCCCTCTGCTCTAGCCAGTTCCTTCTTGCCCTCCTGGCCGAGAGGTTCTTCTCCCTTTTCTTCTTCTGGATTCCCTGCCTAAAGGCAGCCCAATGTCCGGCCAGTATACCAAAGCCTTAGGTTGCTTTAAGGTACGCTGTACATCACATGTATACTCCTCGCATAGGGTAGGGCATAAACGTGATGTTCAGACATACCATTCTCAGAACTTATTTGTCGCCAGTCCGAACACCATCTCTCGATTGTCGGTCTGAACCCCTGCATTACATTGCTGGTTTCCAAGCTGTTGCAGATAAGTGACCCATTGAGGTTTCTTTTCTACTTGTCTTTTGGTTGCTTGTGGGGTTTCATGTCATCCAAGAAGGGCGAATGCCAATGTGGGAGACAGATTCCCCATAAAGACCACCACAAATCGTGTTTGTTTTGACTTGGCACCTTGCATGATCATACGTCCTTTTCCATCTATTTGGCTTTTGTATCAAAAAGCTCTGCATAGTCGGCTTTCTTCTTTGGCGCTATATATGGAGAATCTACGACTTGAACTTCTTGCTAAAGATACTAGGAAGCGAACTTCCCACCCCAAGGGACAGCCATTAGGGAAGAAGAAGGCTAAGAAGCCTAGCCCGGAATATTCCACTGTGCAGCCTCCACTGGACATTTCTCCCGAAGTTAGTGAATGCCTGCAGTTTCGCCCAACTTTGTTGTCGAATTCCTCTGCCATGACCCAGTTTGAGGCTGGCTGGGGTCTGGCTTTAAGCACATCCAGTGAGGCTTTGCAGATGTCCGTTTCAGATGTTCAGGGGGAGCCACGATTGATTATTCCCAAGGGGCCTAGTGGTGTTCCTCAGATTTTAGTCAAGGAAGTAGTCAGTACTACTATTATTGAATGCCGTCTTGGATCAGAGCCTTCCAAGTTTTGTAGGACAGACGTCCCATTAAAGAAAAAATAAAAAAGCAAACATGTTTCTCCTGCCGGTAAGTATCCACAGAGTGAGTGCAGGCCTTCACTCAGGGTTTGTTTAATGCTTTGATGGCATTGAAACCTCCTCAGGGTGTTTCTGTTCCAGCTACCCCTTGGTCTTTTAATCCACTTAAAAGACCCAGGGAACAGGATTCCTCTGAGGAGGAGTTGGATTCTGATGAGGAATCCCTTATTTACTTGTTCTCAAATTCCTTCTCCTTTGGATTGTGGCCAGAGGAAGAGGAATCTACCAGTCCTGGTACTCCCTTTGAAGAGATTTCTTTTGGGGACACAATCTCCAGGATGATGGAGTTTTTAAATTGGATTTTGCTCAGGTCTCTGAGATGCATAAGAGGTACTATGAGTCATTGCAGATGGAATCTCTTTTTTTTTTTTTTACCTAACTTTTAGATAGATAACCTTGTAAGTATGATAGGTTTGTGAAAATTCTGTCCTTGTGTGGTGTTGTCTTTCAGGTCTGCTCACTATCATTCCTTGGGGCTGGGCATAGGAACCCCCTTAAACCAGATGTATGGTACCATGACTTGCAGCACCAGAAGTGCTCGCCTCCAAAATAGATAATGAAAAACAATTATCCAGAAGACAGAATCTTGAAGGATGAGGTTTTAACTGTTATCTACATCAGTGGGCCCTCTTGAAGTTAGCTAATACAGTATCTACTTATATGTAGTCCTCCAGAACAATCCAGCCCCACCTAGTTGGGTTGCTTTACTATCTTCCTGACACTTTCTGAAGAGCACTTCAGTTGAAATGGAAGTAATTCACCTCATTGCTATTCTAACATCTGTCTTCCTCTCCTCTTTTACTTCCATCTCCCCTGCTTACTTTTTACAATCTCTTTCTCACTCTGCTCATTTATAGGGTTTCCTTCATGTACTGCTACCAACAGAGCATATTTAATTGTTTTCAAATTATCTTTTTGTTCTGTTTATGCAAATTTGTCATTTTGTATATAACTGTGCTCTTGACTGTAGTTCTGTAAGCTCATATATTTTATATGCTATTTGCTTGAGCACATTTGCCTTTGGTGCAGAAAGCTGTTGGGTTCTATTCCTTCACTAGGTAGAAACATGTTTACTTTTTGTCTGTCCTACAAAACTTGGAAGGCTCTGATCCAAGACGGCATTCAATAATAGTAGTAGCATAAGAGGGGTGCTGCATTCCTTAGTATTTTGGCCTTTGGATGAGACATCAAACTGAGGTCTAATCTGTTTGAGTTGGTGGTAACTGAGGTGGATGTAAAAGATCTTATGCCACCTGTCAAAAAGAGTAGGAGACATTATTTGATGTCCTGGCCAAAGTTCTCTTAGTAGTATAAATGCCACCTTGGTTCTTCAATGAAAAGAGACTGCAAGCCTAGTGTGACTAACCTGGTTTAGCAAAGGATACATTTAAAAAAAAAAGAGCTTTTCTTTTTTGGGCTTTTACTAAAGAGGTTCTGCCTAGTCAGACTTTCCTGGTAAACAAATATAAATAAATAATTAAATAAAAATTACTTTTTATATTTATTTCCATTTAATGTGGATAACATAAATCCTTCTAGATTTAACTGTGTTTCTTAAAGCAGACACAGCTAGTCAGTTTGAATTGGTCTATTCATTTATTTTCTACTCTCAAAAAAAAAGGAAAGCTGTTATATATAGTGAATATTCTAAGACAGCTGTAACTTTGTATTCATTCAACAAAACCTCTCTCAAATTATTATTTTTCTTAAATGGACAATAAGGTAAATAAGTCACTAAAAGTATGCCAGCTAGTTAGCTTGTGTTATTTATTTAATTAATTAATTTATTAATTTTTTTTATAAAACTCTTTTGCAGGTTCGTTTAACCAGGTTAGTGACAGCCTTTCCATTCTTTTTTTAAAGAATGCATGATGTTAATTAATTGATTATATAGTTTGCTAAACACCCCTTCATCTGATATTATAAACTAAACTTTGTTTAGGGTATTTTTTTCAAGACATTTCTGAATGTATTTTTATTAAACTCATTCCAAAACATCACTCAACCCCTTGTTGCAAGAGGCTTTAAAGTAAGGTAGAAAGGGTATATAACTACCTAAGTAAATATGACTGCTTAAGTGAGAAAGAACTACTGTTGATTAGTTAACCTTTAGTGAAATCTTTTGGAGGGAAGGAACTTCCATAGCACTTTTCATGACAAGATGCACTTCTACATAGAAATGACGGTCATGCTTCAAATAGTTTTTATACTGAAACATCCTGGTGCATTAGACTAATATCCTTCTTGCATTAGCACATGTTTCTTAGAAGTATGTGGTGGGTGTCATTTTAATTTCTTATTCTTCTAAACAATTGATCACTTGACTGTGATTTCCATTGTGTTGATCTCCATGTTCAGACAGATTAACTAACTTCAAACTGATAACACTTCTTTTGTGATAGTGTAGGTTTTAGCATGCATTTAATTTTTTTTTGCACATTGCTCTTAGATGTGCAAGAGTCCTGTGATGAAATGACATTCCATCCAGAGATGACTTCTTTACTTGGATAGATGCTGATGTCCTGGATCCCAGAATTGACAAATGGATCTTAAAACCATCTTTCTACTTTTTTTACAGTGATTTGAGAACTGGGATTGCTTCATTAGTGAATAATCAGTAAGAGTTCCTCTTTCCAAGACGATGAACTTAAACTGCATTAAACCATCCCTTCGGTTGGAACTAGCACTAGTGTCTAAGCCTACACCAAAAAAATATATGAGCACCTACATAGCTGCATGGACTCGGCAATACCTGACAGGACCAAATCATCTTCCTCAAGGAAGAGTAAACCTGTCTGGTGGACAGCAGCAATAAAACTCTATAATAGAAGGAAAAAAATACTGTCCAGGGCCGAGGAGGAGCAGGTGCCAAGTTGGAAGCAATCTCTCGTTTGTCTGAACTAGCAAATAAGGTCACTGGTGAAATACTCTAAGGCTACCTTCGAGTCCAAATTGGCCACATCCACCAAGGACAATCACAAGGCCTTCTTCACATATGTCTGCAATCTCAAAGGTAACATGCAAATCTACTCTGAACTGGTGGTCAATAACTCAACATACACAGACGCCATAGATATAGCCAACCTGCTGGCAGACAGTTTCAGTGAAATCTTCACCCCTTTGTTCCCCCTATCAGTCAACCAAGAGATCCCCAACACCTGCCCCCCTCCCCTCATCACCAGGGAGCAGGTCCTTAATGCCCTCTCAAAGGCAAAAAATACAGTCTCCTTGGGACCCGATAACATCCCTAGCTGTATCCTGCATGAACTCGGGCATGAGCTCTCAGCTCCATTAGACACCTTATTCAAGCAAAACCTGGGCACTGGCTTTATCCCAGCTGAATGGAGGATAGCCATTGTCATCCCTCTATACAAAGGTGGAGCATCCACTGATCCAGGCAGTTATAGGCCCATCAGCCTAACTAGCCTGATCTGCAAGGCCACGGAACGCATTATGATGGATCTTATAAATAAGGACAATGGCAACCTCCAAACGCTTGACCCCACACAGTTTGGTTTTGTCAAAGAGAGATCATGCCCGTTAAACTTGGTCGCCTTCTTTGAAACAGTCACCAAAGCCATGGACGAGGGGAAGATAGTGCACACTGCCTACTGTGACATAGCCAAAGCATTTGACACTATTTCCCACTTGGGCATAATAGATAAACTCTCCCAGCTAGCCATTAACCTGCATGTTACCAGATGGGTAGCTAACTGGCTCATTGATAGAACCCACTCAGTCAAAGTACGGGAAGGCACCTCTAGTAGTAGACCCATAACGAGCGGTGTACCCCAAGGATCGGTCTTGGGACCTCTACTGTTTGGGATATACTTTTCTGAGGTGCAAGCCAAAGCCAGTGGTCTGTGGCTGACCAAGTTCGAAGATGTGTAAGCTGGGCATTGTCTTAAATTCCACTAGTGATTTGAACATCCTCCAAGTGGGCCTTACCCAAACTAATGACTGGTGCCAGAAGCATGGCCTCAAACTGAATGCCAAGAAATGCATCTTTATTTCCTTTGGGAAAATGTCATCCCCACTAATTATCACATTAATAACAATGTACTAAGTGTGCAATCAGTCGTGAGGGACTTGGGCACCCAGGTTGATAGCAGCCTGATTTTTGACCACCACATTGCCTCTGTTATATGGAAGGCTTTCTACATGGCCCACCTCATAAATAAGGGTATTTCATCCAGGAACAAGGAGGTCATGACACCTCTGTACTCCTCCCTTATCAGACCCATTATTGAGTACAGTGTCCCCTTCGGCATGCACCTTGCTAAGCACATGCAGCAGTTGGAGAGACCACAGAAGTTCCTGACCAGGAAAATCCACGGTCTCAAACACCTATCCTGTACAGATAGGCTAAAAGCCCTGTCCCTCTACTCAGTCTCATACAGACTGCTCAGAAGGTGACCTGTCTGGCATACAAGGCCATTTCAGACCCAGCCTTGATGGAGTTGCTGCATATCTGTAAGACAAACTCCACTCGCGCAACCCACACATAAGGCCTTAACATGGTCTGTAACATTAATAGAACATGGTGGGATAGATTTGTGTCCCAAAGACTCCCTCATCTGTAGAATAGATTCCCTCTGTATGTCAAGCAGAGTGCCTCTCTAGCCCTCTTTAAGGGAAACCTGAATGACTGGATGGGAAACAGAAAATGTACCCCTGGGATCCCACCTGTGTCCCTGCTGGACAGGGGAAACAGATGCTGACTTTGAGAGGACATGGGAAAAATTCTTGGTTAGGCTTACAAGGGCCTCCGGGCCAATAGCCTAGTATCATCCTATGAACCTGTAAAGAAGAAATACATAATTTACATTTATTCGGTCTTCTTTTTAAATTGCCAGTGCATATCTCTCTAAATTTGACAAAAAATGTGTGCTGCTAGATTTGTTGGAGCATTTTTGGCAGCAAATATTTAAACCTTTCATGAGAAGTTGTTGCAGACCATTGAGCCTCAGCCTTTAAAAAAATTGTGTTTGAGGTGTTTTACATTTGAAACATTAGCAATTTCAGTTTGTATTGCATTTAGATTAGTAAATTTTACTCCTTATATGTAGAATTGCTTGCTGACCCTGATTCTAGATTACTTAGTCTACAAAGAAGTGTTACTACGGTCAAGAATTTCTATTTTGATGTTCTGGTTGTTTTGTACCAGACAAGGTTTTCCAAAGCATCTCTTCAACTGTTTATTTCCTGTTGTATTTGAGTTGTTTTGACACACTTGGGTATACTTGCTAGGTGTGAACAGCTTTATCCCAAAACATGTGCTTTGTTGAGAAGCTTTTGGTGACGTCCAAGCAGTGCACGTCTTTCACCCCGTCGATAGAAACATTCTGAGATCTAAACAATGTGTACAGCAACATGAGATTGCACCATAAAAAATGGTATGTGTGATTAAAACTTCAATTCATTTTTACTGTCAGTAGCTTGAATGCAAGAAAAGGTGGACTTTAAGTGGAGATCGGGTGGGAATATTAATGGAGATGGTTTATCTATTTAGATTTGCTTTTTAAGGAAAATTATGCAAGGATATGTAAACTTTAAAACTCCATTTAGTATTGCATTCATTTAAAAGCAGTTTATAGTATGTGTTATACAGAAAATATGAAGGTTTTTGGTTTCCAAAATACACAGCCTTATCCCAGGTTTGTTATTAATAGCTGCATGAGAACTAGCTAAAGGTTTAAATGTTTAAGTAGAGGAGGTTACTGTTTGAAGTAGGTTAACAGGTGAGAATCGATATTGGTTGTGCTTACTAACATGTGCTTTGTTTTTTTGTTCTTGATACAGAAAGTGTGCACTTCATTGACTATGAATATTCAGGGTATAATTACCTGGCCTTTGATATTGGAAATCATTTCAATGAGTTTGCAGGTAAGGCACACATTTGTTTAATGTTCTGTTTATTCTTTAATTTATGTATTCACTAGTTCATGAGTATGGATGACAGCTGTTTGTTTTCTGACATAAAGCTTTATGTATCCTGTAGAAATAGCATGCACTTAATTTTTATGATCCATTTGTCAAAACAGGTGTGCGCTTCTTAAAGGAGTACAACAAGTTTCTCTAATGTATTCCTCAACTTCATGGCCCTTTTCCTCCCTATTTACATTGTCCTCTGTAAAGCAACAACAGTAAAGCATTTACAATTTTTATAATTCCCCTCACTTCTGTAACAGAAGCCTACCTTCTCATACTGTGATGGTTTCACTTACAAAATGATTCTCTCATGTTTGAATAAAGCTTGCTGGAGTCGCCAAATTACTGACATCATCGAGGCCAAGTAGTGCAGGTACTTTTTTTTTTTTTAATCAGTTCCCTCCCCCAAAGTGACATCACCACTGCCGTCATCTGATTCTAACTAAAATAATAAGACCCACCCATTCTGTGATGTCATGGCTCCCTTGTCCTTCCCCCAGCCTGAGTGCTGTTCATTTTATTCAGTAGTAGTGTAGTAACACCGGTGTTTGGAAACACAGAAATTTGGTATGCATACTTGTACATTCTGCATGGCAAATGATGCTTAGGTGGTGTATCACTTGCATACTTTTCTGTTGTATTTGCACCAGATACTGCTAGTGTGCAGTGTGGGAATAGAAAGATTAAAACATTACCCTGGTATCAGAGGTGGCAGTGCAACATATTCATAGTGGCTTAACATGAGAGTAGCTCTAAGCAAGCACCATGTGAAACCTGAACAAGCACCTAGAATTATTCAGTGCAGCTTCCACACCTTAAGTCTGAAAATGTATTCACATACTCACATGAACAGCAGTAGCTGCATATTGATGGCTAAAGGTGTATGGGCATTGTCGGGTGGTTACTACACTGCAAAACTGGTATGTAATGGTGGAGATATTTGGAAGGCAAGAGCAAACACACCAGTACATTAAAGCCATAGCACCAATTGAACTGGAGGCTGGCAAATAGATTTAGTAAGGGATTTTGTCCATGCACAAATATTTCAACAGTGATTCTTTGCAGTGGCATCCATTATCTGATTCAAGGTAAATTAACTTTGATGTCCTTTATTTAAAAAAAAAATCAATAAAAAATGTACTTTGTTATAAGTGACTTCTGGACAGAAGAAAAAAGAAGGGGAAAATATAGCAATGTGGTTTGTATGTACAAAGACAAATCCAGGGGCACTGCAAAAGGTTTTTTTTTTTTGAAAAACAACCAGTGGAGTAAAAACATATGAAGGCAAACACTGCATACCAACACACTTCTCACATGTAAATCTCAATTTTTAACAAGGTGGAAGCATGAAGTGATACCTTAACACTTAAATTAATAAAGATCTAAACTGGTTAATAGTATAAATGTTTTATTCTTTAGCTCCTTGGTGCAAGACCTTACTGGATGTGATTGCAGTCAAGTAAGGCCATGACTATAGTGCAGCAAAAAATGTCCCCTCTAACAAAGGAGATGTTAGAGCAAAGATTAAACTACATGAGTCAAGCATCCTGCTGAGATCTGCCAATCAATGGAATTACCAGGTCAAATTACCCTCAGGACTTTGACAGCTAGGGAAGCTAAGTGTTATGGGGGAGGAGAGAAGTAAATGGACTGGAGTTCATTGTCTCCCGAATTAGTGCCATTTAAACTAAATTAGAAAAAAAAGGCAGCAGTAAACAGCACTTTGAGTGTGTTCTGTGGGGTTTTTCACTGGTAGGATAATTCTATAAGCAAGTTAGCAACTACAAATTCATAATTTATTATTCTGCAGTAACAAGCTATTATGTAATAAAGTTACTTTGCCATTTTTCAATGTCATGTGACGTCCTTGTTGGTAGGTCATAAACTAGCTATCTCCATGCACAGTATAATATTTGGAGTTTGTCAAAAACATCTTCATATCTTTATCTTCTTGGAATTAATCCCAGTTGTGTATTAAAATGTTCCTTTAGTCATCACATTCCAAATGCTGTTTTATCCTTGAGTGTTATATTAGAAAGTGCTGTCCTGTCTTGGGAACTATCACCTCTCTCTGACCTTTAATATATGTACAGACAAAATTATTTCCCTTTTTATTAGTAGATAAACATGCCAAAAAAATAGAAAAAAGAACGCATTTTGCTTTGTACGGTTTAGCATTAGCACATTTCATAGGCAATATATTTTAGCCTGGCCTTACCTTGGCTTCACAGTGCTCACCTGAAAAATCAAGGTTAAACCTTGGAATCTGCCGAAGACCATGGATGGAAGACTGCAGAGTGCAAACAGGCTGATACCAGCCAAGAAGTTCCTAAAGTTAGGGGGAACCGAGTTGTGAAAGGCAAGATCTGGCAGGGCAAGAACTTCATAAGTAATTTGAGACAAGCAGTACAGTGCAGACTGCAGAACTCTGGCATAACATGGTAGTACCTGGATAGCACAGTGAACAACAATGGCTGGAAAATTATGCCCCAGTTGTAACTGATCTAGATGTTCTTCATCTCACATTGCTGCAGTCCTTACATATGGGTAGTCCGCTGTCCTCGGTCGGCCCGAATACCAAAGTATTAGGCTGACGTCGGTCAAGGCGCTTAAAACTGACATCAGGACGTCAGGGTACAAAAGCGCATGACCGACGTCATTTCCTCAGTCTTTTTTGCCGCATGGTCCGATACAGAAGCAGCGTTGCAAGTGCCGTTCGGCGTTCTGGAATTTTTCGAATTCGGAGTTTCAGACCGAATCCAAGTTGGCTAAGTACCCCGTTGGGGATTATTTTGGTTTTTTCTTGCCTCAGTGTTTTACCGGATGTCAGAAAAAGTGAATAACTGTATTTCTTGTGGGAAACAGATACCGCATAGGGATTATCATTCTTTGTGTATTCCTTGTTTGGGGCCTGAGCACGACGTTGTTGGGTGTCGCTTTTGTGCTAGGTTCAATAAACGCACTATTAAGCGAAGGTTGGATTGTGCTAGGCTGGTCTTTGGGAAGCGGTGCAATTATAATATGCCGCCGGATTCTCCGGCGCCGCTTCTCGAAGAAGCGCAAAGACAAAACAGTTAAACCCAGGCAAGATGAGTCGTCCGTTCGGACGCCGGTTCTTTAGAGGCTTCAGTGGAACCGGTGGTTCCGACGGAGACTTCTCTGGAGACTCAGGGGGAGACTCTGATTTTGCAGGAGGTGGTCTCTCAGGAGGCAGGTCAGGCTGAAGGGGCTTCCCAAGTTACTGTGCTCCCCTCCCTTCCTAGGGTGGTTAGGCCTTCTCCTTCTGTTTCCAAGGCTTCTCCCAGAGGCAGGCCAGTTTCAGCTTCTGTTGGTGTCACTCCTAGTTCAGCAGGGTCTGTGCCTAAGAAGCACATGCTTAAAATGGCAGAAGATTTAATTACTCTGATTAGAGGTTCTATGCCCCCTCCTGATAAGAGGCCTAGGGTGGAGCCAGAGTTGGGAAGTTTTGAGCAGGCTTGGATATTTCAGAGTCTTCAGCTGAAGACTTGCAGGAGTATTCTCCTTATTCTGATTCTGATGCAGATGATTCCACTCCTTCTGCTTCTCCTCCAGAGGATTTTTCTTTTTCAGAGACACTTCATTCTATGAGGGAACATTTTAAGTGGGAAGGTCAGGACTTCTCTGATTCTAGGAAAAGGCTTAGGGAGTTTTTGCTGTTACCCCAGCATAGGCCCTTGGCTATACCCCCTGTTCTGGATGTTGTGGAAGATGTGTTTGCAGAGGCTTCACTTAATCCTGATTCTCTGCCTCCTGCTCCTGTTAAACCGGATAGGTATTACAGGGTGCCTGAGGCTCATAAATATCTTGAGTCCTAGGGCGGACCCAGAAACTATTAGTCAGGGACCTAAGGGTGTCAAGGCCTCTGTTGTAAAAAATCCGGTTCCTCTAGATAAAGAAGCCAGAGCTTTGGATAGATGGGGAAAGAAGGTCTATACATCTTCTACCTTAGCTATGAGGGCTTTGAATTGCCAGTTTCATATGTTGAAATATCAAAACTTTCTTCTTTCTCAATTGAAGTCTAAGGTGGATGCTCTGGCGGAAGGCATTGAGTGTAAAGAGTTGCAAGATTTGGTGCATGTCTCTGAACAAGTGGGTAAGCATTCATTACAGTGTGGTTTTGATGCTGTGCAGGCCTCGTCTAGGGTGGCTGCCACTGGCTCAGTTCTTCGCAGGCACGCCTGGTTAAAGGATCAGAATTTATCTGACCATGTTAAGACAAGGATTTTGGATGCTCCTTTGCAGTCTGATGTGTTGTTTGGTTCACCTGTGGAATCAGTCTTGAAGAAAATGGAAGACAAGGCTAAGTCTATGCAGGCTGTTAAGGATTTTTTGCAAGTTCAGCCTCCGAAGTTTAGTAGGAATTGGCCTGCTAAGGGGTGGACGTATCCTTCTTATGATTCTCAGTCTAGGGGTAGATCTAGACGTGGTAGGGGCAGAGCTCAGAGTTCTTTCAGGCCTAGAACAGGGAGTTCATCTGCACAATCTTCGGGTGAGGGCAGGGGCCAGTCCTTTCGTAAACAGGCCCAATGACCTACTTTTTCAGCTGCCAGATCCTTCTTGCCTGGCAGCACCTTTGGGAGGAAGGTTAGCACTCTTCAAGGAAAATTGGATGTTGATTACCCAAGACAAATGGGTATTAGATATCATACACCAGGGTTACAAGTTTTATTTCCATACCTTGACTCCTTTCAAAGGCATGCCGGACGTTCCTCCTCAGCAAAGACTAGAGGCTCGCAAACAAATTTCTCTACTACTTCAAATAGGGGCCATACAAACGGTTCCTCTGCCAGAAGTGGGCCTAGGATTTTATTCTCGCCTGTTTCTAGTACCAAAGAAAGGAAACACGTGGAGACCAATTTTGGATTTATCCATCCTCAACACATATCTGGACATTCCCAAGTTCAAAATGTTAACGTTACAACAGCTTTTACCTCTGCTGGGCAAAGATCACTGGATGGTGACTCTGGATCTCAAAGAGGCTTACCTTCATGTTCCTATCAGGCCCAGTTGCAGGAAGTATCTGCGTTTTGGCTGGGACTTCACATTATCAGTTCTCTGCATTGCCCTTTGGCTTATCTACTGCCCAGAGTGTTCACGAAGGTTCTGGCTCCAGTGGTAGCTTTCTTCAGGCTAAGAGGAATACAGATCTATCCTTATTTGGACGATTGCCTGATACTGGCCCAAGAAAAGGACGAACTTCTTCATCATTTACAGTATGTGATGGCAGTGTTAAGATGCCTGGGGTATTCTGTGAACGAAATAAAGTCCAGTCTAGTACCCTCTCAGGACATGTGCTTTCTGGGTGTGAGACTGAATACAGCATCCCAGATGGCCTTTTTGACCCAGGACAAACAAAAGAATCTTTCTCTTTACTTCCACCAGTTGTCTCATCAGTCCAGGCTGACTGCAAGGACAGTCCTTCAAGCCTTGGGGTTCATGGCATCTTGTATTCTGGTACTTCCCAATGCCAAACTGCATATGAGGAAGCTACAATGGTATCTCAAGAATGTATGGACACAGCACTGCCAAGATTTGGACACTGTCATTCAAATAATACCTTGCATTCAAAAGGAATTTTTGTGGTGGGCTCAGGAATGTCACCTAAACAAGGGACTCTCTGTGACCCGCCAGAGGCGAGTCAGATTTTAACGACAGATGCCTCAGACAAAGCTTGGGGAGCTCATCTAAATGGAAAATGGATACAAGACACGTGGCCTGCCAGACTTCAACATCTACATATCAACTTGAAGGAGATGTTAGCAGTCCAATTTGCATTGATAGCTTTCAAGGATTTACTTCTTCCAGGGCAGGTGTTGATTCAAACAGACAACACAACTGTCATGTGGTACATCAACAAGCAAGGGGAACATTCTTATCCTCTATGCAGACAAGCAATGATTTTGTGGGAGACTGCTCTCAGTTTACAGCTAAATCTTCAGGCAAGGTTTCTGCCAGGAGCACAGAACTCCTTAGCAGATGTGTTGAGCAGACAAATTATGGATCCCCACGAGTGGAAATTGGATCCTCATGTATTCCAGAGGTTGACAGTGTTATGGGGAACTCCAGACATAGATCTGTTCGCTTCTCCACTAAATTACCAGCTGCCAAAGTTTTGCACAAAAAGGTTTCATCCCTCAGCTTGGAAAGTGGATGCTCTCTCATTCAATTGGAGCAATCTTCACGTGTATGCCTTTCCACCTCTGCCTCTCCTCCCAAAGGTACTGCTGAAGGTCAGACAGGACAAGCCAAACATGATTTTAATAGCTCCAGATTGGCCTCGACAGCACTGGTACCCATTACTGAGAAGTCTGGTACAGGAGCCTCCATGGCCTTTGCCTTCGATTCCTCACCTGCTGTCTCAGGAGAACGGTCATTTACTCAATGTCAAACTTCATTCTCTACATCTGACAGCCTGGCATATTCTGGTTTAAACCCTGGAGGGTCTCAGCTTCCACAACAAGTTTTGAATGTTATTTTGGAGGCCAGAAGGCCTAGTACAAGGAAAGTTTACGAGATAAATGGAGGAGATTTTTATTTTGGAGTACAGCAAAGGACTTTGATGTTTCTAAACCTAATTTAAGTGTGGCTTCAATACCTTACTGAGTTATTGGACAAAGGTTTGTCCTTCTCCTCTATAAAGGTTCATGCTGCAGCAATCTCTGCTCACTATGACTGTGACCCACCATTATTTTCTCAGCCTTTGTTTAAGCAATTCCTTAGAGGGGCAAAGAATATAAGACCGCCACGCAGAGCTCCTACTCCTGCTTGGGATCTCAATTTTGTGGTGGAGAAACTCACTCTACAACCTTTTGAGCCTGCAGCATCGGCAGAGTTGAAATATTTATCTTGAAGACTGCTTTTGTTGGCCATTACCTCTGCAGAAGGGTTTCTGAATTACAAGCCCTTATGGCAGTTGAGCCTTTCTTAATTTTCCACAAGGATAGGGTGTCTTTGCGTACTAACCCTTCTTTTATGCCTAAAGTGGTTTCTAGTGTGGCTTTAAACCAAACTATTCATTTGCCTACTTTTTATGCAAACCCCCAAAATAAAGGGGAAAAGATTTTGCACACTTTGGATATTCACAGACAGTTGTGATATTATTTGAGCAGAACTAAAGGGTTCAGGCAGTCTCAGCAGTTGTTTGTTTCTTTTGCTTTGGGTTCTCAGGGCAAACCTGTTTCAAAACAAACTATTTCTAAGTGGATTGGTTTTTGTATTGCTTTCTGTTATTCCCATCATGGTAAGGAGTTTCCAGCTGGGATTAGGCCTCATTCCACTAGGGCTACTGCCACTTCTACAGCTTTTTTAAGGGGGGTGGCTACTAAAGATATTTTGGAAGCAGCTACTTGGAGTTCAATGCATACTTTCTCTAAGCATTACCACCTTCCACTTTACTCTAAATCTAGGGCTGGATTTGCAACTGCAATTTTACAAGGCATGTTGGCAGCTCCTAATGCTTTATAGTTTTGCCATCCTCCCTTACCTCTGCTTTGGGATTCTACCCATATGTAAGGACTGCAGCAATGTGAGATGAAGAACATAGTACAGTTTTGTACCTACCATAAATGTAGATGTTCAAGATCCACATTGCTGCAGTCCAATTTACCTCCCTCCTTCCCCTCTGTTGTTGAAGGTGGTGGTGTGGTTTGTGTTGTTCATATTGTAAATATGGTTAGTGCACGGGTGGTTGGTTGGGTTTTGCTGGTTTTTGGCTTTGGCCTGTCTTGTTAGGGCCTTCTGACATCTGGGGCAAGAAAAGACTGAGGAAATGACGTCGGTCATGCGCTTTTGTACCCTGACGTCCTGATGTCAGTTTTAAGCGCCTTGACCGACGTCAGCCTAATACTTTGGTATTCGGGCCGACCGAGGACAGCGGACTACCCATATGTAAGGACTGCAGCAATGTGGATCTTCGAACATCTACATTTATGGTAGGTACAAAACTGTACTTTTCAGGTAATGGGGTATAACTAATAGCCCACTTGTGAAGAGACCAGAGCATGCACAACCAGAGCCAAGTTAGCTGATGGAATAAGGTGCTTAATTAGGGAAATGTTCTATGATAAGGTATGGTCTTGATAGCAGACACCTGGTCCCCCTAAGGGTAAGTTGATCATCAAATTTTGTCCCTAATTACACACCTTTGACCTGAGCTTCAGTCTCTCACCATTATAGATGATGATCTGATACAAAAGTGGAGCAAATGACTTATGAATGGTAGCATGGATGGCCATAGGAACTGATGTTTATCGTGTTTCACTGTTGCAGTCATTACACTTGGGTTATCCTGCTGGCAGGCTACCCGCAGTCGGCCTGAATTCCAAAGTCCTGGTCCGGCATCAGTTGCTGTCACGTCTTCCCTGACGTCAGTGCACCAGGGGTATAAAAGATGCAGCTGACGCCATTTTCTTCAGTCTTTCTTGCCGCGTGGTGCCCGAAGCTAAAGCAGTTCGCAAGTGCCGGTCGTCCGACTCCTGAGATTTTTGAAATCGAATTTCAGATCCAAAGTCTTCAATAAAACTAAATACCCTGTTGGGGAAACTTTTTTCTTGCTCCAGACCAATGTCAGAAAAAGTTAACAATTGTATTTCTCGTGGGAAGCAAATACCTCATAAGGATTTCCACTTTTACTGTATTCCTTGCCTAGGCCCTGACCACGACGTTGCTAGTTGTCGGTTTTATGCTAGATTTAACCAACGCACTATTAAGCATCGGTACGATTTTGCTTTTCATTATTTTGGCAGAAGGTTTAATTACATAATGCCGTCGGAACATCCGACCGGAATTCATAAAAAATGCAAGGATAAAGACAAGGACAAGCATCCGAGGTCCAAAACAGAAGACGAAGTCTCTTCTAGGCCAGTCGCCGGTGCTCATTGAGGCGCTTTCGCAGCCCCTGACTCCTGCTACCTCAGAGCCCACAGGCCGCCTCCGACTCCCACGTGGAGACAGCTAGGCCTCTGGATACTCAAGGTATTGGCCCTTCGGAAATTAATCCCTCAGATGGGTCCGGAGCCGCTGAGCCAGGCATCGGCTTCTGAGGATGTCTTCAGACCTACAGAACTTTATATAAAGCCTACTTCAGCATCCAAGACAAAGTCTAAAACAGTTTTAAAGACAAGTAAACCAGCACAGCATTCTCCAGGACAGGCTTCTATGCCTAAGAAACAGATGCTCAAAATGACCGAAGACCTAATTACTTTGATCAGGGGTTCCCATCTCCCTCCTGATAAGAGGCTTAGGCAAGACACTGAATATGATTCCTCTGATCAGGTTTCCATTTCCTCTGATTCCTCTTCTGATCAGGAATACTCTGATGTTCATCGTGTTACACTGCTGCAGTCATTACACTTGGGTTATCCTGCCGTCAGGCGGTCCCGCAGTCGGCCAGAGTTCCAAAGTCTTGGTCCGGCGTCGGTTGCTGTCGCTTCTTCCTCGACGTCAGTGAGCTAGGGGTATATAAGATGCATCTGATGCCATTTTCTTCAGTCTTTCTTGCCGCACGGTGTCTGAAGCAGAAGCAATTCGCAAGTGCCAGTCGGCCGACTCCTGAGATTTTTGAAGTCGAATTTCAGATCCGAAGTCTTCAATAAAGCTAAGTACCCCGTTGGGGAAACTTTGTTTCTTGCCTCAAACCGATGTCAGAAAAAGTTAATAATTGTATTTCTTGTGGGAAGCAAATACCTCATAAGGACTTCCACTCTTACTGTATTCCATGCCTAGGCCCTGATCACAAAGTCACTAGTCTGCTTTGTGCTAGATTTAACAAACGCACTATAAAAAGATGTTTTGATTTTGCTTTGCACTACTTTGGCCGAAGGTTCAATTATACTATGCCGTCAGATCAACCGACGACCGCAATTCCGAAAAACCGCAAAGACAAGGATAAAGACAGGCATCCGAGGTCCAAAACCGACGACGAAACCTCTTCTAGGTCAGCCGCCGGTTCTCAGTGAGGCGCTTTCGTAGCCCCTGACACCCGCTACCTCAGAGCCACAGGCCACCTCCGACTCCCACGTGGGGACAACTAGTTCTCTGGAAACTCAAGGTATTGGGCCTATGGAAACTAATCCCAGAGATGGGTCCGGAGTTGCTGAACAGGCATCGGCTTCTGAGGGTGTTTTCAGACCTTAACAACTTACAATTAAAGCAACAGCCAAGACAAAAGTACCATTAAAGACAAAGAAGCAAGTGCAGCATTC
The DNA here is from genome assembly GCF_019279795.1 of Protopterus annectens. NCBI lineage: Eukaryota > Metazoa > Chordata > Ceratodontiformes > Protopteridae > Protopterus > Protopterus annectens. The sequence continues at coordinate 255,730,157 of NC_056745.1, read as the reverse complement.
TCCTGGACAGTCCTCCATGCCTAAGAAACAGATGCTTAAAATGGCCGAATACCTCATTACTCTAATCAGGGTTTCCCATCCCCCTCCTGAGAAAAGGCCTCGGCAGGATACAGACTATGATTCCTCTGATCAGGTTTCCATTTCCTCTGATTCCTCTTCAGACCAGGGATACTTTCTACCCCCTTATGAGGACTCCGATGCTGAAGAATCTATCCCTTCAGCCTCTCCTCCTGAGGATTATTCTTTTGGGGAAACTTTACATACCATGAGGGAGCATGTCCATTGGGAAAGTCAGGATTATTCAGAATCCAAGAAAAGGCTCAGGGATTTCCTTTTATTGCCTCAGCATAGGCCCCTGGCTATTCCGCCTGTGCTAGATATTGTGGATGATATGTTCTTTGAATCCAGCTTATCTCCTGATTCTTTGCCCCCTGCACCAGCAAAGCCAGATAGGTATTATAGAGTCCCCGACTCTCACAAGTTTCTTTATAAAAACGCTTCTGCTGATCCAGAAATTATTTCCCAGGGTGCAAAAGGGGTTGAGGCTTCCATTGCAAAAAATCCAGTACCCTCTGCAGAGATTCCAGAGCTTTGGATAGATGGGGGAAGAAAGTTTACACTTATGCAACTTTAGCAGTAAGGGCTTTAAATTGCCAGTTTCACATGCTTAAGTACCAACAATATCTAATAGCTTAGTTAAAACAGAAAATACTTGCAAGCTCAGAAGCTCCTGACTGTGAAGAAATGCAGGATTTATTGCATGCAGTTGAACAGGTGGGAAAACATACTCTGCAATGTGGTTTTGATTCATTAGAAGCCTCTTATAGAGCCACAGTTACAGGTTCTGTGATTCGAAGACATGCTTGGTTAAAGGAAAAGAATCTGCCTGATTATGTTAAAGCAAACTTATTGGATGCTCCTTTACAGCATGATACCTTGTTTGGTGTTAAGGCAGAAGAGGTGTTAAAGAAAATGGAGGGTAAAGCTAAATCTATGCAAACAGTCAAGGATTTCTTACAGGTACAGCCACCTCGATTTAGCAGGAACTGGCCCTCTAAGAATTGGTCCTTTCCAGTGTCAGACAGACCACAGAGAGGCAGATACAGATGCCCTAGAGGCAGGCAACAGCCCTAGGGCTCATACAGGCCAAAACAATGGGGGTGCTTCTACCTCCAAAAGTGGAGAAGACAAATCACAGCCTTATAGAAAACGGTCCCAATGACTTCCCTCTGCCAGTGCCAAGCACTTATTTTTTGGCAGCACCCCTAGAGGGAAAGCTAGCACTTTTTTCACAAAACTGGCACAAGATCACCCAGGATAAGTGGGTCTTAAATAGTCTCTCAGGGTTACAGGTTCCACTTTCACACCCTTCCAAAGGCAAAAGGCATGCCAGACCTGCCACACAATTAATGGCAAGAGGCACAAAAACAAGTTTCATCTCTCTTGGACATGGGGGCTATTCAGCCAATGCCACAACAAGAGCAGGGACAAGGATTTTACTCGAAACTTTTCTTAGTACCAAGAAAGGACAAAGCCTGGAGACCAATTCTAGACCTGTCTATTCTAAATACTTTTCTGGACGTCCCAAAATTCAAAATGTTGACTCTACAGCAGCTTTTGCCCATGCTGGACAAGAAGGCTTGGCTTTTAACTTTGGACCTCAAAGAGGCATACCTGCATGTCCGAGTCAGACAATCTTGCAGAAGATACCTCAGATTCATAGCTGGCTCACTGCACTACCAATTCTCTGCATTGCCCTTTGGCTTATCTACTGCGCCCAGGGTCTTCACAAAATGCCTGGCACCAGTAATTGCATTTTGCAGACAAGAGGAATTCAAATATACCCCTACTTGGACGACTGCCTTATTCAAGCAAAGGACAAAGATATTCTACTACAGCATCTGGCGTTTGTAAAAAGATTACTAATTTTCCTAGGGTACACAGTAAACGAAAAGAAATCAAATCCTAGTACCCTCTCAAGAGATAATATTCCTAGGTGCAAGCTTAAATACAACTGCCCAGATGGCTTATCTCACGCCAGAAAAACAAAGGCATCTGACTTCTTACTTCAAAGACATGGCAACAAAGACCCAGTTATCTGCAAGAAAAGCTCTACAGGCTCTGGGCTACATGGCATCCTGCATTCTACTAATTCCATATTGAAGACTGCATATGAGGAAACTACAATGGTATCTAAAAAGTGTTTGGACTCAACATTGCCACAACCTGGAAACAGTATTTACTCTCATTCCCTGCCTGCAGCAGGAATTTCAATGGTGGGCACAGGCCTGTCACCACAACAAGGGACAGCCATTCACCTTACCCACTGCCTGGCAAACACTAACAACAGATGCGTCGGGTTATGCCTGGGGGGCGCACATGGCAGGAAAATGTATTCAGGGCACATGGGCCACAAACCAAATGCATCTTCATATCAATCAAAAAGAGATGCTAGCTGTACAAAATGCCCTGACAGCCTTCAAGGACCTACTTCATCCAGGACAACTACTGATAAAGATGGACAATACTACAGTCATGTGGTACATAAACAAGCAAGGGGGCACACATTCCTACCCCCTCTGCAGGCAAGCCATGACTTTGTGGAACACAGCTCTCATAAAATCATCCAAAGCAAATTTCGAGAGAAAAATAGCTAAAGACTCAAAAGACAATCATAAGGCCTTCTTTAGCTATGTTAGAAACCTGGGAGGAAACTCCCAGATATGCTCAGAGCTAGTTCAAAATGATGTGAAGATTACTGATCCTATAGACATTGCCAACATACTGGCTGACAGGTTCAGTGCAAACTCCCCCCCCCTCCACCACAAAAGGAGAGATATCTATACCAAACGATTGCAGCCTCCCAAACATCTCCAGCCCAAGTGAGAACTGCTCTCTCTAAAGCAAAAAACACAGCATCCATGGGACCTGATGGTGTCCCCGGCTGTGTGCTCCATGAACTCAATGAGGAATTAAACCCACAGCTAGGACAGCTGTTTAATCAAAGTCTTACCTCTGGATACGCACTCCAGGAGTGGCGACTGCAACTGTGGTACCACTTCACAAAGGCGGTGCCTCCACCGACCCTGGAAATTACCGCCCATTAGCTTGACAAGCCTTATCTGCAAAGCCATGGAGAGGATCATAATGGACCTCATAAATAAAGACATAGGAATTTGCAGACTTTGGATCCAACCCAGTTTGGCTTTGTCAAAGGCAGATCATGCCTTTTAAACTTGGTTGACTTTTTGAAACAGTCACCAAAGCCATTGATGAGGGAAAGGCAGTCCATACAGCCTACCTCGATCTGGCTAAGGCCTTCGATACAATACCCCACTCGGTATCATTGAAAAACTCATCAGCTTAAATGTCAACCCATACATCACAAGATGGGTTGCAAACTGGCTGAGTGACAGAACCCACAGGGTCAGAGTTGCTGGCGCCATGTCAGACTCAAAGCCTGTCACAAGTGGTGTCCCACAGGGCTCAGTCCTGGGCCCACTCTTGTTTGGCATCTACTTTTCAAGTACAAGCAAACACAGGAGGGTTATGGCTGACAAAGTTTGCAGATGACTGCAAACTGGGTGCCATAGTAGAAAACACATCTGACACAGATATCCTTCAGAAGGGTCTCACAGAAACGGATAACTGGTGCCAGAGCCACGGCCTAAAGTTAAATGCCAAAAATGCATAGTCATACCCTTCGAAAAACAAGGTTACCCCTAGCTACCAAATAGGTGGCAATCCACTGAGCACAGAAGAAGTTATCAGGGACCTGGGGACCCAGGTTGATAGTAGTCTGTCATTCGACACCCATGTAGCTAAAGTAGTTAGGAAGACCTTCTACATTGCCCACCTTATCATGAAGGGATTCTCATCTAGATCAAGGGAGGTCATAGTCTCCCTTTACTCATCACTCATCAGACCAATGATTGAGTACAATGCCCCATTCGGATTGTATCTGACCCGACACTTGCAGCAGCTGGAGAGGCCACAAAAGTTCCTCACCAAAAGGATTAAGTGTCTCAAAAATCTGTCCTATGCTGCCCGACTGAAAGAACTCCAGCTCTATTCAGTCGCCACTGCTTGCTCAGAGGTGACCTTTGCCTAACATACAAGGCCATGTCAAACCCAGATTTGATGAATATGCTTCACCTCAAATAATCTAGATCCATCAGAGCCACAAGGGTGGGAGACTTAAACCTTGACACGGCTATTAATAGGACGTGCTGGAGGGATAGATTCATCACCCAAAGACTCCCTATGCTGTGGAACAAAATCCCGGTACATGTGAGGCAGAGCACCTCGCTGGCCTTGTTCAAGAGAAATCTTGACCAATGGATGGGAGATCGCAGATATACCCCAGGGATTACCTCAGTGTCACTGCTCAACAGAGGCACAGCAAAATAATGGGTATAGTTCCCCATACTAAAGGGGTGGCGTAAGCCACAAAACGATGGGCTAGGCTTGTAAATGCCCTCGGGCAGATAGCCTAGTATGAACCTATGAACCTATGAACATCTGCAAGCAAAATTCCTGCCAGGAAAGACAAATACTTTGGCAGACGAACTAAGCAGAAACCTCATGGATCCTCACGAGTGGAAACTGGACCCACAAATATTCAACGTGATAACAGGGAAATGGGGGATGCCCAGACATAGATCTATTCGCTTCCCCTCACAACTGCCAGATGCAGAGATTCTGCACTCGGACTTATCACAAGCAAGCATGGGAAGTGGACGCCCTTTCATTCAGCTGGAAAGCCCTTACAGTATATGACTTCCCTCCTCTGCCTCTCCTCTCCAAGGTACTCCTAAAGGTCAGACGAGAAGCCAAAAATGATACTGATTGCCCCAGGCTGGCCACGACAGCACTGGTACCCAATCCTAAAGAGCTTGTCTCAAGGCCCAGCCTGGACATTGCCTCTAATACCTCATTTGCTGACCCAACAGAACAGTCAGATCCTGCACAGCCAACTCAGAACCCTAAATTTGGCTGCATGGCGGATAATGTAATCATTCAGAACACACCTCTCTCTAAAGCAGTTATGGAAGTTATTTTGGAGGCCAGGAGGCCCAGCACCAGAAAATCTTATGCAGACAGAGATTATGTGCTTGGAACCATGCGCAGGGAATTGACTCGCTTGAACCAAATATTCCTCAGATTTTTGCGATACCTAACTGAGATGCTGGACAAAGGCTTATCCTTCTCATCAGTTAAGATCCATGCCTCTGCCATTTCAGCTCATTACAATATGGACCCACCTATTTTTTCTCATCCACTGTTAAGACAGTTTCTCAGAGAGGCCAAAAATATAAGACCTTCAAGGAGAGCTCCAATACCTACATGGGACCTCGATTTTGTCTTGGAAAAACTCACACTGCCTCATTTTGAGTCTGCCAATACAGCAGAGATAAAATACTTGTCATGGAAAACCGCTCTTCTCCTAGCAATAACTTCAGCATGAAGAGTCTCAGAGTTACAGGCACTAATGGCTGTGGAACCCTTTATTATTTTCCATCAGGACAGGGTTTCTCTAAGGACAAACCCGACATTTATGCCTAAGGTAGTGTCCAGCGTGGCTCTTAACCAAACCATACATTTGCCTACCTTTTATCCAAACCCACAGAATAAGGGGGAGAGACTTCTGCATACTTTGGACATACACAGACAGCTATGCTTTTACTTGGACAAGACTAAAGCCTTCAGAAAGACTGAGCAACTCTTAGTGGCATATGCTGCATGTTCCCAAGGAAAAGCCATTTCAAAGCAGACTATTTCAAAATGGATAGGCCACTGCATTCGTTTCTGCTATTCACAACATGGCAAATCAGTGCCCAAGGGCATTAGGCCACATTCTACCAGAGCAGCAGCCACTTCAGCAGCCTTCTTCAGAGGAGTACCAACCAAGGATATTTTGGAGGCTGCAACATGGACTTCAGTGCACACTTTTACAAAGCACTACCATTTACCTCTCTACCCTAAATCCAGAGCAGGCTTTGCCACTGCAGTTCTGCAGGGTCTCATAGCCACTCCAAACCCTATTTAGGCCCAGCCGCCCAACCTCAGCTTTGGGATTCAACCCAAGTGTAATGACTGCAACAGTGAAACACAATGAACGTAGTACAGTTGTGTACCTACCATAAATGTAGATGTTCGAGTGTATTCACTGTTGTAGTCCAGGTTACCCTCCCACCATCCCCCTTGGGACTTATCTGTAACTATCTATTCTATACAACCTATGTGGTGTATTTGCTTGTAGATGAAGGTTATGTGCATGCTTTTTTATGATCATAATTTTACAGCCTACCCTTTTGGGGGGCACCTGACATCTGGGGCAAGAAAAACTGAAGAAAATGGCATCAGCTGCATCTTTTATACCCCTGGCGCACTGACGTCAGGGAAGAGGCGACAGCAATCGACGCCGGACCAGGACTTTGGAATTCAGGCAGACTGCGGGTAGTCTGCCAGCAGGATAACCCAAGTGTAATGACTGCAACAGTGAATACACTCGAACATCTACATTTATGGTAGGTACACAACTGTATTTTATGCTGGTATTTAGTTTGATAATTATTGATCATAGACTTGTGGATGCATTTCATGTCCAAACCAAGTTTGTTTAATGCTGATATGGAATCTTGGGAGGAGAGGTAAAGATGTATGTTGTCAGTATAACAATGATGATTTAAACCTCTCCTATGAATAAAGTCTCCTAGTGCAGCAGATGCACACTGAATAACAGTAGACCTAGAACTGAACTTTGGTCTCACTTCACATATCAGAAGGAAGGTAAAGGAAGTTTTACCTCTAGACATGACTCTTGAGTTTGGTCAGGAAAAGGAGGCAAACCATTGTTGTCACCTGAGATAACCACAGTAACAGGTCAGATGGTTGTTCAGCATTCCATGGTTTACAGCATCATATGCTGAAGAGAGATCTGAAAGGGCCAAGATGGAGTAACAGCATTAATCTCATAGATTAAATACCCATCCCAAGTTTACGGAATACTATGCCTAGACAAATAGACTGGACTGGATCATGCATATGAGTTACATAGGAATCCACCTTCTGCCTAAACAACCTTCTCAAGAATTTTAACAACAAAAGACAGGTCTGTAACTATCCAGATTATCAACATCTAAACTTGCTTTCTTAAGAATAGGGGTAACCCACTACTTTAACAGTTGTGGGAATACTCCACTCATAAGGGAAGATCTGATGAAGTACCAGACCCAAGTTATTCAAGCAAGATGTTACAAACATGGAAAAGTATCCAGTCCAGAGGTCGTCACATGTACTCTGAAATCTAGAGTAATAAACTCATCATAATTGGGAATATCAGACTGAAGCCATGGACAATACAAGTATTAGTGTCAGACTGGATTTAGAAAAGATCATGTGCATTGAGGTTTTGTCTTTAATTACATAGAAGAACTTCATAACAAGATATTGCAATATGTGAGATGTGTCTACTAAGATGCCTGTGCAGCATTTATACAGATGTAGCAGCTTATGGTTTCATCATCTTTCAGGGGTATGCATATTTTTGTGGTTTCTTTTTTCTTGCTATATAACATTCCCATGTTACTGCATTGTTTTTGGTTACTAGGCTGTTGCTTAGTTCCATATATGTCTCTTTTTTGAAGCTGAGGTTTCAGGTTAATTAGCAGTTTATTCTTTGAACTTGACTGTAATTGTTATGGTGAAGTACTGGAGAGTCTGGTATCAGGAAATGACACTGTCCACTAGGGCAGTCTCCACTGCTTAATTATTTTTAGAAACATGTCTATTCAGGACAACCATGAGACAGCAACCTGGAGACGCATTGTACACACCTTCTAACCTTATAGACTAAACATGCAGTCTAGAAGTAGGGAGGGTTTGAAATGTTGGGACCTGCTAGTGCGGGTCTTCGAACATGGAGACTGGCCAAAAGAATGGGCTTACATATAAGTCCAAGATGCTATTTAATGTAGTATTCCCCTTTCTCTGAGATATGGCGATCTCAGAATTGATATGTATAACTTCGGGGGTGGGGGCTGCAAAAAGAAGATTTTAGGAGAAGAATAATAGTCAAAATTCACTCTTTTCCCATGATTTCTGTCTTTTTTGGCACTCCACATTCTGAGTGCTGACATTTCAATAAGGGGCCAACAATGAGGAGTTTGCTGCTGCTTCCGTTCCCCAAGGCATGATTTATGCAGTAATCAACTTCTCTAAGTCCAGAGTAAAACTTACCACTGGGTAGCTAACATTTTTTTTTTCTTCTAATCACATGTAAGGAATCATTGTTCATCACTAATCTTTATGATGAACATAGTATAGATGTAATCAGTGTGTGCACTATTGTCCGAGATGCTCAAATAAGAGTATCTCTGCTACAGTACAGATTTCTTTCCCTTTTATTCCTCCTCATTGTTTCTGGGTCTCTCAAGTCTCCTCTGTAGCTTGGTTAGAGAAGGTATACTTTCTAATTGGGGTTTGGGTACTGTTGAGGTAAAACCAAATATAGCATAATGTTTTAGTTCAGCTAATAACATTTTAGCCACTTGATTTGGCAATAGTGCCAAACAATAGTGAGTTAGGCTTCCTAGCTAAAAGAATGAGTGTTTTCACCATATATCACTTCCTTCTTGGGCACCAAGAGGTGATTCTTCCAGCGTTGTTGGGAGGAAGGCTTACTTTAGAATGCTCTGGATGCATTTCCCAGGGTCCTTGACATTTGTTGACGAGAAAATCAAATGATGTTGACTGTTTTCTTCTCAGCTGAGTGTTATGCTGATGTTGCCTTCATAAGGATCACTACTGTGGTAGTCTAAGCCAGGTCTATATTACGACATCGAAAACCCGTATCATCGAACACCACAACACCGACACACACAGCCCGAACCGCAAATACGCCAAACCCCCTAAACCGTGAATTTCAAATCTCGAATCGTCAGTCGGCCAACAGCACCGCGAACTACATACCCAAACATAATAAATAAAACACATACATACACTAACCAAACCCTACACTAAACCTTACATACATTACTGTCTATGCACTTACCTGAACCCGCACCCTAACCCTAAGATCCGTAACTATCGCACACTTACCCTACAGACATATACCCAAACAAAACAAATAATCCACACACATACAGTTAACAAAACCCTACTTCTAACCCTACACTAAACCTTGCATACATTACTTATCTATGCACTTACCTTAACCTGCACCCTAACCCTAAGGTCTGTAATTATCGCACACTTACCTTACAGAGCTGTACTGCAGATGGGCCAACAATGACATTTCGACGTTTCATGGTTTTGAACGTTCGCCGTTACCATAGTTCACGGAAACAGGATTTTGATCTCGTAATAGACCCTCTAAGCCATATGGGTTGCATCCTGTACAGGATACAGCAGCCAGCCAGCTTCCAAAGCATTACAGCACCTTTCACACGCACAAACCATTAGTCGGCTCAAGGCAGTCTTCTTGACATAGGGAGGAGAACAACTCTGGTTTGGGTACATCTGAGTATTCTGAAAAGAAGACCGGGAAAGCATGGTTCCTACCACTGTTTAATTTCTAAATATAAAGAATTAATACTGCAACAATGATCCTATTATTCAAATGTACAGTTATGGTGAGTATTGAAGATCTAGTTTTAAGTTGAGTACTTAAGTTGCTTTCTCTGAACATCATTTTAGATTCTTTTATTTGGGCTGCTTTTTATAAAACTGCAGCTGATGTCTCTACCTTAAAGACATTGATAAACGATTAATAGCAGTGTACAGTATGTTTTATTTTTATAGGTTGGTATTTTTCAGGTATCTGAAGCATAAACACAGATTTGTGATAGTCCTGTGTTAGTGCTGATTGAAGATGAACGATTGTGTCCACACTGTTGAGTAAAATCACATAAGATTTAAAGGCCAGCTCGTTTGTAGGCCTCATTATGTATGCCCACCAAGAAACCCTTGTACAGCAAGTTAAATTATGATATACAAGTAATATGGGGAAATGAGGGACCTTTGATGCAATTTCTGGTATATGTTTAAATTAGGGCTTCAGATTACAATGACTGAATTTATACACAGAATTAGAAATGAAAGCAGTTGATTGCTTGCATATTACTAGTAGCTCATAAAAGCCAAGGAACTAATTTCTGATTTTAGGGTTTCATTAGCAGCACACTAAACAGATGATAAAAAGACAGTCCCTCGTGTTGCTGATTTCTTTGATTTCATTAGTTGTACTGTTGAGAACAAACCAGGCTAAAATAATTTACCTGTACTATTACTTGTCTCTTGAAATTAAATGCTTCCAATGTGTGCCGGAGTCTCTCTTTCAGGAGTGCAAGGCAGAATAAAATGTAGTCTTTTAGTGAGCTAAATTCCAACATTAAACTCATAGTTCCACTCCACAAAAAGTACAAACCGTTGAAGCACACAAAAATACGTCACCTCCCAGACAGGCAGGAACAAGTTGCAAGTAATAAATCCTGTAAAGTAGTGAAATACAAATCCAAGAATACGTAAAATTAACGCTTTTATTTGTAATAAAAAAAGGCGTTTTCGCCGTAGTACCACCGCAGCTTCTTCAGCATAAAAAACTGAAGAAGCTGTGGTGGTACTACGGCGAAAACGCTGTTTTTATTACAAATAAAAGCGTTAATTTTACGTATTCTTGGATTTGTATTTCACTACTTTACAGGATTTATTACTTGCAACTTGTTCCTGTCTGTCTGGGAGGTGACGTCTTTTTAAATTCCAACATTAACATTTGGTTAGCAGCACCTATCTGCACCTGTGAAGTTACCTCCATTTGTAAGTCCTTATGAAAGTTGCAGGCATCCTGACTTTCAGATTTAGGCAAGAAGGTTTATTATAAATAAAATGACTGTGTATAAAAAATCAAAGGGTCAGGAAAAAGAAATGCATGCAGTTACTGATGGCTGCACACCACCATGAGCATAGCAGAATCAAAAGGCAGTATTTTAGAAATGGACATTCAGCAGTTGTAGTCTTAGGTATGTTGCTGTCATCAGAGAGCTCTTCACCTTAAAATGTGAACACGGAGCCATTCTCCAGATCTGGCCACAGGGAGTGTTTACCAGCCTTAATGGTCAGTGTATCAGGTAATTAGTGTGTGCCTTTGCTGGATGATCTCAGTTTGTAGTCGTCCTTTACAAGAAGATGTTGACACTTTGATGTTTAACTATCTGATAGTGTCCTTTGATGAGCCTTTAAAGCTTGTCATTAGACTTCAGATTTGGTAGGTCTTTGGAATATATTAAAATATTAGTAATATCATGGTTTGTAAAAGGGGCACTTGCACATTCCAGAATATTTTATTTTTTTTACCCTTGCAAAAATAAAGTAAAAATACATTTGGGTCAATATGGTCCGGATATAGTAGGGCCTGGAGTAAGCTTTGCATACTTTCTCTGAAGAACCAAGATCCACACATTTGATTGAACATATGTAAGATGTTAAACTGTTCTTGGAGAATCAGATAAACGGAGCATTCTTGGACAAGTTAAACCTGTACCCAGAATGGTTCCTTTTTTATTGAAAGCTTTCTTTCAGTATTCTTGGAGGTTAAGAAGACTGCAGAGTTCCTCCTTCACTACCTTTAGAGAGACACAGTTTCTCGGTTCCTACCTGGAAATGGCAATGAATTCCTCCCAAGATCGAGCTCTGCTTCTACTGCATCTCATTGCCTCCATTTAGACGGTGAAGTCTCCAAGCAATTTAAATTCTTAAGGGAGTTTTTTTGAGTATTAGTGAACAGCTAATTAAACATTTACCTTATTCCTTTGCAAGAAGTACATTATCTAACAATCGTTTAGCTACTATAATGCTTTGTTCTCCTATGTTATTTCCCATTTTTAACTACCTTACTATCTATTCTCCCATTCCCCTTTGTCCATTCTTACACAGTTGTAGTCGCTGGCCCTGTAACTCTTTCATAGTCTTACTTTTCACTTCCTAAGTAGAGTTGTTGGCATTTGACTGGAAACTGCAACTAGCCATACGTATTTAGGTTATGAGTAAAGAAGGGAAGCCTGGATTTAAGAAGTGCAAGCATTGTGGGCATAACATACTTCCACAAGATCCTCATGAATTATTTTTGGTTTGTTCATCTCAGTAAGTACTAAAGTATCTGTAACAACTTAAGTTCTCGAACTCTTGCCGAGGAGCAGGAATAAGCTCATAGTTAAAGGCATCCTCCCTCCAAAACTGGCACCAACAGTAACTATTGCCTCACTGACTCAGGACAAGAAGAAGTAAAAGAGGAAGACAGAAAATCAACCAGTCTTGGAGAAACTTACCCCCTGTAAAACTCCTTGTATCTCTTCCCCATTGCCCAGTAAGAGAGATGCTTACCTTTTCCATTCCAACCAAGCCATCTTTTCCTCAACCACAGGAATCTTCCAATACCATGGATGACTTGATGCCAAGTTAGTGTACAGGGAGCTTCTAACCTGAGAAAGAGCCGTCAAGGCTGATTCTTTCAAGAACTCTCTTAGTGGCTTTAGTTCAGTCACACAAACCCATCAGGAGTCTGAATCAAGTTGACTGGGAACAGAAGATGTCAGTCTTTGTCAAGGTCCAGCTTCTGTACTGTGTCATCTTGGCTGTGATGGTTCCTACAGCAGGCCAGGAATTTAGCCTGATAAACCATCTTGTCATTCATCCTCTGGGCCCACTTTTGGCATTTCATTGTGGTAGACCTTACCTCTCCCACTCCAACTATTTTAGCACGTGTGATATCGATGCTGAACCCTTTTATGTTGACTGTTACTAGGCCCCATGTGTTCAGTACCAAGTCTTTGGCAGTCTGGTTGATACCAATAAACTCGGTGCCATTCTCAGTGTCTGAGCATTGGTCATTGGCTTTGGGACCAAAGGTCCCTATCTTGGTCATGGTTCTGGATGCTTCGGTATCAGTGATGGGCGCAGGCTTGTGAATAACAATGACATTGAACTTGTTCACTGCTATAGCTCTGGATCTGGACATTTCAGTTGACTCTTCAGCACAGAAGGACATTGCCCCTTGTTCCTTCATGCCTCTTCTCAGTGGTACTGGGTTCTGCCCCAAGAAATTGGGTTCTTAAGCCAACCATCATCTAGGTTTCATCAGGAATAAATGATTACTATGCCTATTCTGGTGATATCCAGAGAACAGTCTTCCTAAGGAAGTTCAGATGAAGATTTCAACATCAGCCTTCCCCCCAAGAAAGACAAAGAGAAAGTGTAAGAAAAAGCACCTGAATTCCTACTTGGAATTTCCCAGTGTGGATACACACCTGGATGAAGGGGATGTTTTCCTTAATGCCCTCCCCTCCAAGGACATGTCCTTCCACAAAATATTGGAGATGATGAAGCAGAGGGGATCATGACCAGTGTACCTTGCCTCTCTTCGAGAAACAGATGTTACAAGAGGCATATAATTCCTTTCCTTGCAGCATGGTAGTAACTTTCCCCACCAAACTAGGTAGGTATTGTTTGCAATAATGTGTGGAAGGAACCAGTCATAGTTAAGCCCTTTCCCAAGGAAAAACAGTAGTGTCCTTTGATCCCTCCAAAGATGGGCCATATTAGCCCAAAGAGCCTCTCATTGATTCCATAGTGGTGGCCATATTAATTATAAAGCATGTCCCAAAGGATACCCAAGTAATCCATCTCCCCAGTAAAGATTTCAGAATGATGGCTAGGTTATGGAAGCAAGTCTAAGTTTCTAGTATGTTCCCTGTTAAAACATTGAACTACATGGCCCATATGGTTCAGTTTCATAAAGAATCTGCACAAAAAGCATCAGAAAATCTGAATCATTTGCAAGCTGGAGAACTTCATTCTCAATTGTAGACCCAGGTGACTACCATGAGTATTATTTCCCCTCTCCCCATGCTTCTTACATATGATATGACAGGTGGTGCAGCAGGCTGAGGCCTGGCTATGAGGTGGAAGGCCTGAATGCTCCTTACAGTTTTCCTGGACCATTTCAAGACGACTTTTGCCAGTGCTCCCTTCCAGTGCAACACACTGCTTAAACAAGTTAAGGAGACTGTCTGTTTGTGAGAAAGAGCAAAATGCTCACCACTGTGGGAATTAAGTTTCCTACCCTGCAATGCACTATCTAGTGGAACCAAAAAGAGGCAATGAACTTGTAGTTTTGAAAATCCCAGCAGCTCCAGCATAGACAGCAGTAGGACAGAGGTTCCCTGGACTGAAGGGATTTTCAGTCTGGACACTGTCATAGAGGAAAGGTGGTTCCAGTAACCAGGGAGGGAGGTAGGGAATCCTTTTAGGGATTTCATTCCCATGATCCCTGAAAGATTGCTCAATTGCTACCTTCTAGAAGTAGTTGGGGACATCTCTACTTACATGCTCTGATGTGGATGGCCATCATGATGGATGATTGGGTAAGGAGAATCATATCTAGAGACTACTTCATTCTTTTTTTCTCAGTACCACAAATGCAGAGTTCCATTTGTCTGGGTGGCTCTGATAGGGGTTGCAAAGCAGCTTTAAAGGAGGTCTAGAGCCTCCTCAACAAGAGAGCAATCCTGAAGGTTTCACCAGCCCAGAGAGGATCCAGATTTTATTGCAGATTCTTTTTAGTAACCAAAAAGACAAAAGATCTGTAGCTAATACTCTACCTCAGTTGGCTCAATCGTTTTGTAGAGGAGTCCTTCCAGATGGTCACAGTGCAGTTCGTACTGTTGTGTCTTCAGGCAGGGGACTGGATGTGCACTCTGGATCTTCAAGATGCTTAAATACACATAAAGATGGACAAGGCATTGAGAGGATTTCTTCATTTCCAGGTTGGGGCCAGTTATCGGTTCCAAGCACAACTGTTTGGTATCACCACAGCCTCCTAGGTGTTCACCAAATGGATGGCTCACATTGCAGCTCACAGGTGACATCTAGGGACACAGATCTTTCCTAACTTAGAAGATTGTCTTCTGGCAGACCAATCTGTAGATCAAGTAATCCTAGCAAGACAGTACTTGCTTCAGACTTGCCTGCCTTTGGGGTTCATAGTAAACATAAAACTAATCTTAACTGGAACCCTCACAAGAACTGGTGTTTATGGCTGCTGACTAGACATTCTGGGACAACTAGTTATCTTACTGCAGGACAGAATATCCACAGTAGCTTCCAAGGTCTCATTTATGCTTCATTAGGATCAACTGTCAGCAACCTTAATTCTTGAGGTCCTCAGACTGATATTTGCCTTAATACTAATAGTTCTCCATGCCATGCTCAGCATGAGAAGTTTTGCAGTGGACACTTTGTGTACAGTGAGACCAGTACTGTCAGCTTGTGCGTCACAAGATTAAGTTATCTTGTGTTTGCGGACAGAGCTTAATATGGTGGACAGATCCATGCAATTTGTTATTTATCAAACCAATTCAGAAAGGGTCTGTAACCATGGACGCATCTTCCCTCTGGTGGATGGGTGGGGGCATTTCTTAGTCAAGACAGCACAAGGTTCATGGCCTATAGACGAGGCCTCTCTACACATAAATGTACTTGAGATGAGCAGTTTTCCTACATTGTAGGCATTTCAGGATGTGCTTCCTCAGTGTGCATTTGCGATACAGTTGGACAACATGGCAATGGTATGGTACATAAAGAAGCAAGGGGAACCCAATGTTGTCCACTCTGCAAAGAGGCAGTGAGAGTATTGGAATGGACAGTAGCCATACAATGCTTTGTAATAGTAATGTACATACCTGGGTTTACCAACGTGATTGTGGACAGACTGAGCAAACGAATTGTGTTACCCCAAGAATGGTCACTAAACGAGTGTATTCAGAAAGGGGGGGGGTAGACCTTGCTGCTATCATTTTGCTTTGCCATTTAACACCAAATGCCCTTATATTTTCAGCATAATTCCTCAAGAATGACAGATAACAAGTGACATATTCACCCACGATTGGCACCTGGGACTCCTTTATACCCCCCCCCCACACACACACACACACACACTTCCCATTATCAAGAATGTTGCAGAAAGCAAAAGTTTGCCAGATTCTGCTCTTTCTCATAGCACCCTTTCAGCCCATTCAGACTTTGTTTCCCATGCTGTGGCCTCATCTAAAGAACAATCCCCTTCTTCTTCCACAGATCCCAGCTCTGCTAAGTCACCTGTCCAGACAGACTCACCCAGGCATTCAGTCCATTCTTCTAACTGCTTGTTTTCTCCAGTTCCGGTAATGGCTGGAAACCTTCAGTTCCCTCCAGATGTTGTTAACATTTTTACAGCCTCACAGAAGCCCTTAACTAGGAGACTCAATAAAGGAAACTCTCAAAAAAAAATCTGTAGTGGGTTCATAATAAGACGCATTTCATCAGTTATGACATTGGTAGAAATGGTGCTAACCTTCTTAATGGAAATGCACAACCAATGAGCAAGTTGCTCTTTATACATCTAATGGCAATTTCCTCCTATCATGTTGGGTTTCCATCCCATTCCTTGGCTTCTCACAGGCCCTGTAGGAGTTTTCCACTCCAGATCTCTAGTAGTCAAACCAGCCCTCAGCTTAGAATCTGAACTTTGTGCTCAAATGTTTACCAGGACCTCCTTTTGAGCCAGCAAGTAAAACTGAACTCAATTTCTTATAATGGAAAACCTTTGCGTTGGTGGCTATTACTTCATCCAGAAAAATTTTTGAACTTCGTGCTTTATCTTTCCAGTACCTCTGTGTTGTCCATCAGGGCAGGGTATTCCTTAGGACAAATCCATCCTTTATGCTCAAAGTATCTAGTGAGAATAATTTGAATCAGTACATCCACCTTCCAGTATTCCTTTCTATTTGTTACTTTGTTTAGATGTACACAGGCAACTGAGTTCTGTTTGAATCCTACAAAAAGCTTTCAGGAAAGAGAACAATTCTGTCAGTTTTTGACAGCCATACTTTACCAAAAGATTACTAAGATTACATTGATAAAAAGGATTTCTGACTGCATTTCCCATTGTTATGCTGCATCAGGCAAACGGCTGACCTTTCTGCTGCAGGTTGGGGCTCCCACTATATCCGTAGCTTTTTCTGTGTAATCTTCCAGTTGATGAGATAGCAGTAGCAGCTGCTTGGTCTTCATCGCATACCTTTGCTAAGCATTACAGCCTTGACTGTATGTGTAGGACAAAAGCATAATTTAGGGCACTCATAAGATTTGCTGGGCTGAGCCATCCACATTAGCTGGAGAGACTGTTCTGATTTTCCAGTCTCTGGATAGGACATGCGAAAATATGTATCTAATATGCTTACCAGAACGTTGGATTTTTCTCATCTGTGTCCAGACTCTGGAATAACCTACCCACCTTCCCCTTCAAAATGTTCACACTCTGAAGGGTCTGTACATTGATATACATTTAAGTTCCTTTCTTTCCGTAATCTTTTGTGTGTGTGTGTGTGTGTGTGTGTGTATATACATATATTTATTTATTTACTTATTATTTATTTATTTTACATTTGTTTACCAGGATAGTCCAACTGGGTATATGTGCATTTTCATTGGAGGCCTGGGGAGAAAAGCTCCAGGTTATAAGACAATAACAGATACAGGCTGAAAAATTTACATAATTTTAAAATTTACAGTATTTTAAAATCTCAAAATCAGGATACATGCCTTTAGGAATGTGGTACACAGTTAGTTTAGGTAACCAGCAGATTAACACACACAGAGATTTTACCAGTTATAACTCTTGAAAAGTAACAGTTTTGCACAGGTTCACAAACATCATAGTAAGGTCTTGTACAAGTAGAGACTGGGTGAGATTTAACTAGGCAGATTTTACTAAATTAAACTAGGTAGATTTAACAAGGTTTTACCAGTTTCAACTCCTGAAAAGTAACATTTTCACGCAGAATTACAATCAGCAAAGGTCTTGTACAAATAGAAACTGGGTGCTTGATTTAACTAGGCAAGGTATACTTATCATTGGGTAGTGTAACCAGGTTTTGAACATGGACATTGCCAGTGTCTTTGATAGTATTAAGACTTTTTTTAAACTGGGTTAGAGAGAGTTTGAGAGTGAGTTCAGCAGGAAGAGAGTTCCAAATTTTGCCAACAGCTACTTTATTGCTTTTGGAGGTTTGAACCAGCAGTTTATTGGTAGAGCGGAGAGACCTTAGGTTACTGTAGGGGTAAATAATTTTATTGAGTGCAGGTGTCTTATCAGTGTGACTAAGAACTTTGTGGGCGATAACTAGTTGGTTGTATTGCAGTAGACTAGTCCATTCTATCCATCCTAGTTGAGTTAAGTTAAGGCAGTGGTGGGTCCTATAGGCCTCACCAGTAGCAAATCTTGCAATGTGGTTATAGCAGCTAGCGAGTTTGCTAAGAGTGTTTTTATTCAAGTTAGTGAATAGGGAGGAGGCATAGAGAAGGGTGGACAGTAAGTGGGACCGAGCTACAGAGATTCTGGCATGTGGAGTTAGGAAAAGTTAGATCCTATAGAGGTAGCCTAGTTTTTTGTAACAGTTTTAATAGTTTGATTGACATGGGTGTCATATTTTAGGATATTGTCAATTGTGACTCCTTGGAGTTTGGTGTGCACATCTGGGGATATCAGTGTGCTGTTTTTGGATTGTATAGTAAAGAATGGAGTGGAGGACTTGCAACTGGGGGCAAAATAAGCAGCTTAGTTTCACTAGGATTTAAAATCAGCTGACTGTTTGCAAACCATTTTTCAACAATGTTAAAAGTGTTTTGAGTTATTGTCATAAGATCGGCTGTGGAGGAGGCTGCACAGATTAGAGTGGAGTCATCTGCATATTGGATGCAGGTAGCGTTGGGAGTGACTGTGGGTAGATCATTGATGAAGACAGAGAAGAGAAGGGGGCCGAGTATGGAACCTTGGGGAACACCTAGTGTAATGGGAAGACAGGTCAATAGTGTGTTCTGCCATAATCCAGCTTGTCTGCCAGATAGGTAGGACTGGAACCATTTAATTGCACAATTATTTAGTGAGAATGCTCTTAGGGTGCGGATGAGTAGTTGATAATTGACCATGTCAAATGCCTTAGAGAGATCTAAAAAGAGAGCTGAGGTTAGCTTGTTAGCATTACGGTTGTGGTTGATGGAGTTAGAGAAGGATAGGAGGGCTGAGGTGGTGCTGTGATTTGGCCTAAAGCCGTGCTGAGAGTTGGCTAGCAGGTTATTCGGAGTAAGATAGAGCATAAGTTGCTTATGAACATTTCCATTATTTTGGCCAGTGGTGACAGTATGGCTGTTGGTCTATAGTTTGATAATTCTAGAGCGTTACATGTTGTGGAGGGGAATAATGTGGGAAATCTTCCAAACTGAGTGGATGGTGGTTTCTGTCAAGGTACGGTTTATAATAATGGAAACTGGATATGCAATGGTATCGGCTGCTTTTTGTAGATATTCTGGTGGAAGGAGGTCTGCTGCCAGAGTAGTGGGTTTTAGTTTTTAATTAGAGACCTGATAGTTGAAGTAGAAACGGGCTGGAACTTAAAGGAGAATGGAATGATGGCTGGGGGAAAATGGATGGTTTCTGTAAAGAAGCTGTTAAAGACATTTGCAGTTTCCTCGGGGGATTTTAGGCTGTAAACTGATGGGGCAAGAGTGGAAGATTGACCAGGGTTGAGCAGTTTAATTCCTGGCCAAAACTTTTGAGGTTTGTTTTGATGCTTTTGCAGAAGATAGTGGTAGAAGTTCTTTTTGTCTTGCAGTGTAGATTTTTTTATATCATTTCTTAACTGTCGGAATTTGATTTGGTCCAGTGGGTGTTTAGATTTATGCCATCTGTCCCAAGCTTTGTTTCTTTCTATGATTTTGGTTTTGGTTTCTTTAGAGAACCAAGGGTCCAGTTTAGTTTTAGTTCTAAGGGTGCGAGAGGGAGTATGAGAGTCTAGAATGGTAAGAAATCTGGTATTAAAGTAGGCTACAGCATCATCCAATGGAAGAAGCTTTAGGATAGACCAATTGCACGCTTTGAGTTCATTCTGGGAAAGGGTGGCATTGAAGATGTTCTTCGTGTTTCACTGTTGCAGTCATTACATTTGGGTTTATCTGCCTGCAGGTAGCCCTCAGCCGGCCTGAATACCAGAGTCTTGGAGTCCTGCGTCGGATGTTGTCTCTTCTTCCATGATATCAGGTTGTCAGGGGTATAAAACATGCAGCCGACACCATTACATCAGTCTTTCTTGCCGCGAGGTGCCCGAAGCAGAAGCAGTTCGCAAGTGCTGGTCGGCCGACTCCTGAAATTTTCGTTTTTGAGTTTCAGAACCAAAGTCTATGAAAAAGCTAAGTACCCCATTGGGGATCCTTTTTCTTGCTCTTAACCGATGTCAGTAAAAGTTAACAATTGTCTTACCTGTGGAAAGCAAATACCTCAAAGATTTTCATTTGTACTGCATTCCTTGCCTAGGCCCAGACCACGACGTCCCTTGCTGTTGGATTTTTGCCTTCTTCAACCCTGAACTATTCGTCGTTGGTCTATTTTTGCAACAAATAATTTTGGTATTCGGTATAACTATCCAGAAATGGCTTCAATAAGCCATCTGACTACCGATTTTCCGGGAAAAAAAACGTAAGGATAAAGACAGAGACAGACCGCATAGGTCCAAAACTGCTGATGACGCTTCCATTAAGCTAGTCGCCAGTCTGCCGGTACTCAGTGAGGCACTTTCGCAGCCCCTGATACGCGCTACTTAAGATTCGCAGGCCTCTACTGAGACCCATTCGGAGTCAGGCATGTTGCGAGATGCTTCTTCGACTATGGAACCTGTGGATGTCTCTACCTTGGATGAGTCCGGGGCCGCTGTGCAGGCACCGGCTTCTGAGGGTGTATTCCGGCCTACAGACTTGCATTTTAAACCGACACCATCTTCTTCATCCAGGCCTAAAACTCGACCCACGCCTAGAAAAACAACGTCCAAACTGCATGGTCAGGCCCATATGCCTAAAAAACAAATGCTTAGAATGGCTGAAGATCTTATTACTTTCATTAGGGGAAGCCAGCCTTTCCCCTCTGAGACCTAGAACTGATTTTCCTTCTGATTCTTCTGATCAGGATTCTGATATTTCCGTTTCTTCTGATTACCAGAATTTGCCCTTGTCTACCTATGAGGATTCTGATGCAAAGGATTCCATTCCCTCTGCTTCCCCTCCAGAAGATTTTTCTTTTGGTGAAACCTTGCACACTTTTAGGGAGCATTTCCTCTGGGAAAGCCAGGATTACTCTGACTCAAAAAAGAGGCTTAAGGAATTCTTACTCCTTCCTCAACACAGGCCTTTAGCCATCCGTCCTGTTCTGGGCATTGTAGATGATGCTTTCTTGGAATCTAGCCTGTTCCTAGACACTTTACCTCCAGCACCCAGAAAACCTGACTGGTATTACAGAGTACCTGACTCTCACAAGTTCCTCTTCAAGAATCTTACTGCAGATCCAGAGGCCATTTCCCAAGGTCCAAAGGGCATTAAGGCTACTGCTGCCAAAAATCCTACCCCTTCTGATAAAGATTCTAGAGCCTTGGACAGATGGGGCAAGAAGGTATACACTTCTGCTACTTTGGCCATTAGGGCTTTAAATTGCCAGTTTCATATGTTAAAGCACCAGCAGCATATTATCGGACTACTTAAACAGAAAATTATGTTGATTCCTGACTGTGCTGAACACAAAGAATTACAGGATTTAATGCATTCTGCTGAACAAGTTGGTAAACATACTTTGCAATGTGGTTTTAACTCTTTAGAAGCATCTTGCAGGGCTGCTGTCTCTGGGTCTGTACTTGGAAGGCATGCTTGGCTTAAGGAGCAAAACTTGCCAGATCACGTTAAAGCTAAATTACTAGATGCTCCCTTAAACCAAGACCGCCTGTTTGGCAGCAAAGCAGAAGTAGTCTTCAAAAAGATGGAGGAAAAAGCTAAATCTATGCAAACTGTTAAAGATTTCCTGCAAGTACAGCCTCCCAGATTTAGTAGGCATTGGCCTTAAAAGAATTGGTCCTTTCCAGTCTCTTTCAGGCCTTCTCAGTCCAAACCCAGGAACAGCAGACCACCTAGGTTACAGTCTCAGGCTACGCACAGGCCTAAGCAGTGGGGGGCTCCCACTTCTAAAGCAGGAAGTAGTAAGACAACCCCCCTACGGAAAAATGTCGCAATTACTTAACCTTAACTCTTCCAAGCCCTGCTCAACTACCTGCTCCCTTAGGAGGAAAGCTTGCCCTGCATGCACTCATTACCCAGGACAAATGGGTTTTAAATATAGTTTTCCAAGGATACAAATTCCACTTCCACTCTCTATCAACCCCAAACAGTTGGCCAGACCTATCCCCAAATCAGTGGGCAGAGGCTCACCAGCAGGTTCTCTCTCTTCTAAGTATCATGGCTATTCAACCTGTCCCAGCAGAAGAAAGGGGACAAGGTTTTTATTCAAGACTTTTCCTGGTACCCAGAAAAGACAGCCCCTGGCTTCCTATCCTGAACCTCTCTATTCTAAACACCTTTTTGGTAATCCCAAAATTCAAAATGCTAACACTTCAACAGCTGCTTCCTATGCTAGCCAAAGATGCCTGGTTGGCAACCTTAGACTAAAGGAAGCTTATCTGCACATTCCAATAAGGGAATCTTGCAGGAAATACCTACACTTCAGGTCAGGCTCCATTCAGTATTAGTTCTCTGCTCTTCCCTTTG
Organism: Protopterus annectens; assembly: GCF_019279795.1. Classification (NCBI taxonomy): domain Eukaryota; kingdom Metazoa; phylum Chordata; order Ceratodontiformes; family Protopteridae; genus Protopterus; species Protopterus annectens. Next base: position 255,707,486 of record NC_056745.1, on the reverse strand, counting down.
GCTTATCTACTGTGCCCAGGGTTTTCACTAAGTGTCTAGCTTCAGCCATTGCATTTTGCGGGCAGAGAAATATTCAAATATAGCCATACCTGGACGATTGTCTGATTCAGGCAGAAAACCAGGACTTGCTATTAAAACATCTGGCATTCATAAAGAAGCTTCTAACCTCACTGGAGTTACACCATAAACAAAAAGAAATCTCACCTAGTACCTTGACAACAGATTGTATTCCTGGGAGCAAGCTTGAACACAACTTCCCAGATGGCCTTCCTCACTCCAGAGAAACAAGTTTGACAACCTACTTCAAACTACTGGCTACAAAGACCCAGCTATCTGCAAGGAAAATTCTGTAAGCCCTGGGGTTCATGGCCTCTTGCATTCTACTAATTCCATATGCAAGACTGCATATGAGGAAACTACAATGGTATCTAAAAAGCCTATGGTGCCAACATTCTCAGGACCTGGAATCAATGATTCCTATCATTCCTTGCATAAAGACAGAGTTCCTTTGGTAGGCAGAGGCCTGCTACCACAACAAAGGGCTCCCTTTCACTCTACCCCCTGCCACCCAAACCCTAACAACAGACGCATCAGACTATGCATGGGGGGCTCGCTTGGCAGAGCAAATGGAACCCGAGTCAGATGCACTTGCATATCAACCAAAAAGAAATGCTAGCTGTACAGAATTCCCTCACAGCCTTCAAAGACCACATCCTTCCAGGACAATTATTGGTAAAGACAGACAATACCACAGTTATGTGGTATATAATCAAGTAGGGGGAACCCACTCCTACCCTCTCTACAGACTACCCATGGCTCTGTGGAAAACAGCCTTGGGCTACCAAGTGCACCTATAAGATCATTTCCTGCCAGGAAAGCTAAATTCACTGGCAGATGACCTACGCAGAAATCTCATGGACCCACACGAATGGAAACTGGAACCAAAAATAGTCAACCTCTTGAGGAACAAATGGGAGACTCCAGAGATAGACCTGCTTGCCTCCCCTCAGAACTACCAATTGGGCAAGTTCTGCACAATGACTCCCCACAGTCAAGCTTGGAAAGTGGATGCCCTGTCCTTTACCTGGGAAAGTGGATGCCCTGTCCTTTACCTGGGAAAGTGGATGCCCTGTCCTTTACCTGGGAAAGCCTCTTGGTTTATGCCTTTCCCCCTCTGCCTCTCCTCTCGAAGGTTCTGCTAAAGATCAAACAGGACAAGCCAAGGACAATACTGATTGTACCAGACTGGCCACACCAGCATTGATACCCCCTCTTTTGCAGTATGATACTGCTGGAGCCATGGCATCTACCTCAGTCACCTTCCCTGCTGTCCTGAGCAAGTGGGCCAGATTGTGCACCCTCAGCTTCAAACTCTGAATCTTGCAGCTTGGCTAACTCCTTGAGCTCTCCAATAGCATACCTCAGTAAGCAGGTGCTAGATGTCATTCTAGAAGCAAGGAGGCCTAGTACTAGAAAATCCTATGCTGAAAGGTGGAAAAGATACTGTTCCTGGAGCCAGACTCAGGGGATGGGCACAACGGTGCCCAGCTTACCTCATATTTTTCAGTACTTAACAGAAATGCTCCACAAGGGCCTATCCTTCTCATCAATTAAAATGAATGCCTCTGCCATTTCAGCACATTATAATACTGAACCACCCCCCCTTCTCTCACCCCTTGCTAAAACAATTCCTCAGAGGGGCCAAGAATTTAAGACCCCCCCCCCCCCCAGGCGAGCCCCTACTCCAGCCTGGGACCTTAACTTTGTATTGGAAAATCTCCCTCTCCCTCCATTTGAACCAGCTGCTACTGTAGAGTTGCAATTCCTCTCTTGGAAAACAGCCTTCCTTCTAGCCAGCACTTCAGCAAGAAGAGTTTCTGAATTACAGGCCCTCATGGCAGTGGAGCCCTTCATTTACTTCCCTCAGGACCAATCCTTCCTTTATGCCCAAGGTGGTGTCTAGTGTGGCCCTAAATCAATCCATTCATTTGCCTACCTTTTTCCCGAATCCAGAAAACAAAGGGGAACGAATACTGCACTATTTGGACGCACAGACAACTTAGATTTTATTTGGACGGGACTAAGCCTCTCAGAAAATCTGAACAGCTGCTAGTTGGCTTTGCTGCAGGGGCAGAAGGTAAGCCCATTTCATAGCAAACCATATCTAAATGGATAGCCGTTGCATTCATTTCTGCTATAAGCACCATGGAAAACCTACCCCACAGTGGATAAGATCACATTCCACCAGGGCTGCATCTGCCTCTACAGCCTTTCCCAGAGGAGTCCCTACCAGGGACATCCTAGAAGCTGCTACCGGGAGCTCTGTGCATACCTTCACCAAGCATTACCACATGCCTATTTTTTCTAAGTCCAGAGCTGGTTTTGCCACTGCAGTCTTGCAGGGCTTAATAGATTGTCCGAATGCTCTCTTAACTTCCTCCTCCCTTCCTTAGCTTTGGAAATCAACCCAGATGTAATGGCTGCATCAGTGAAACACGAAGAACATAGTACAGTTTTGTACACTTATCATAAATGTAGATGTTCAAGTGTATTCACTGTTGCAGTCCTGGTTAACCTCCCTCCTCCCTCCAGCCCCCTGACTTCTCTTGGCTCTACCTTTCCTTCTTATTTGGTGTATCTAAGCTTTCTGGTGTATTTGCTTTTTGATGGAGGTGTACCATAACATATAATTGCTTCCCCTTGTGGGGGCACCTGACATCTGGGGCAAGAAAAACTGATGTAATGGCGTCGGCTGCATGTTTTATACCCCTGATGTCATGGAAGAAGAGACAGCATCCGACGTAGGAATCCAAGACTCTAGTATTCAGGCCGGCTGAGGGCTACCTGCAGGCAGATAACCCAAATGTAATGGCTGCAACAGTGAATAAACTCGAACATGTACATTTATGGTAAGTGTACACAACTGTACTTTCTTATTATTTCAGACTGACTTTTAGGTGGCTCAGTGGAGGTTGTATGTTTTATGTTTGATGATATAGGTGAGTAAGTTGTCACTCGCATCATCTGGGAGGGTGCCAGAGGTTGTACAGGTCTGGGTGGTTGTTAAGGATCCAGTCTAGTATGTTGTCTGTTATTGGTTTTGTCAGTTCTAGTCGATGTGGTAATGAGTTTAACCATGAAGGTTTACATGAGTTGTGGGGGATTCGGAGGAGCAGTTATTCCAGTCAATATTAAAATCGCCTACCACAATTGCTTCATGATGGTATGTACTGGATAACCATTGTAGGAAGTTTACTGTGGTAATTGTTATTACCTGAGGGGATGTACATGCATACTATGCATATACTTTTATATTTGTTGAGTTGTAATTTGGTAATGATAATTTCAGCGTTATTGAATGGGGGAGGTTGTTGTGGGGCTAGTGTGACGTCCAGTGTATTTTTATGAAGGACTGCCACTCCCCTACCTTTCTTAGACTTACGGTCAAGTCTAAGTATGTTGTACTGTGGTGGGACAACTTCATCATCTTTAGTTCCTGATTTTAGCCAGGTCTCTGTAAACCTAGCACATCAGGTGTGTAGAGAGCTAAGAGGGCATGGAAATTGTGGATCTTGTTGTTTGTTCTCCTAATGTTTAGGTGACAAGTTAAGAGAGAGTTAGGGGGCCTTGTTGTCAGTAAAATGTTGGCGTGGGTGATGGTCATAAATATATATATATACACACATATATATATATATATATATATATATATATATATATATATATATATATATATATATATATATATATGCACATATATATATATATATATATATATACACACACACACACACACATATGTATGTATATATATGTATATATATATATATATCTGTGTGTGTGTATGCGTATATATATATACATATACACACACACACACACACACACACACACACACACACACACACACACACACACACACACACACACACATACATCTAGAGGGCACCAAAGGCATCTGTCCTGATATTCCAGTGTCTGGAAAGAGCCCAGAGAAATCTAACATTCCGGTAAGTACATATCTTAAGTCTGTGTTGCATGTCACTCTGTATTCTTAGCATTGTGTTCATTCACTGCTTATTTAGTAGCTATTAACACTCATAGGGCCGCAGCATAATCAAAAATATGTGAGCATGTTTCTCACAGGTGGAGTATGTATATTTATATACACACATATATGTGGATCAACTGCTAATAATCAATCCACGGAAACATTGTCATCCTTAACATAGGTTCATTGGTAGATACTAGGCTATTGGCCCTAGGGCCTATATAAGCCTGGCCAAACGTTACCCTGGCTTTTGCCAATAATTTAAAGTCTACTAAGGAAAAAAAAGAATAGCAATATTAAAACATGAATAAAGAAGGGAGCACTAAATACATTATATGTTCCAATCTCAGGATGTGTCTAAATTTTCAAGCAGTTTTTGACACTTCAAATGTGAGCCATAATACTTACTAAGGAAATGTTTTAAAATTTTGGATACAGACACGCATATGTGACAACTTCAACCTTTTATTCATTATTTGTTTAATTTTAATTTTGTTAATCTCAATGAACAAAAACTTTTAGTTATGTACTTACCATAACTTTAGATGTTTGGGATCCATCTCGCCTACATTCTGTACTGATGGGCTCGGAGCCGATCCCTCGGCTCCGACTCGGCACGCTATGCTATAGAGCGAAGCCTCTTATTGGCTGAGCTATTTTCTATCCCAGGATGCACCACCACTAATCCCCCAGATCTTGTTTGTCCGCATTCATGCACACATACATAACTTGTTTATATAACATTGCCAGATGTTTCAAGATGAAACAACAGGATTTGGACCTTCTGATGATCTCTGATCTCCAAGGAAGGGGGAAGGAGGGTGGGTTATTGGGAATGTAGGCGAGATGGATCCCAAACATCTAAAGTTATGGTAAGTACATAACTAAAAGATGTTATGTGATCCTATCTCGCCTACATTCTGTACTGATGGGACAGCATCCCTAGCACCTAAATCCTGGGTGGCTCACTGGAAAACACTCCTGAGCACTGTGGAACCAAATGAAGCTCGCCCCCTAAATGCCACATCCAATTTGTAGTGAGAAATGAAAGTGTGCGGGGAAGACCACGTAGCCGCAGCACAAATGTCACTAATGGCAAGCTTAGAATGGAATGCTACTGAAGTAGCCATAGCTCTTGTAGAATGAGCTTTGACAGAGGTCGTAAGCTCTTTATTAGAAGAGGAATAAGCTTGAGTAATACAGTCCCTGATCCATTTGGCAATAGTGACTTTTGTGACTGCTTTGCCCAATTTATTATCCGAAAAGGATACAAACAATTGATCTGTTTTCCTTGTTTGTTTGGTCCTATCTAAATAAAAACGCAATTGCCTGTGGACATCTAATGTGTGGAGTATGTATTCTGCTTTGTTTGAGTACTTTGGAAAGAAAACTGGAAGTTCTAATGACTGTTGTAGGCAAAAACTGGAACAAACCTTAGGGACAAAGGATGGATTAGGCCTGAGAGATACTCTATCTTTGTGAAAAACCAGGTACGGAGGTTTTACAGACAAAGCTTGAAGCTCTGAAACCCTTCTGGCAGAAGTAATCGCAACCAGAAAGGCAGTTTTCCACGATAGAAATTTCAAATCACATGTTGCTGCCGGTTTGAAGGGGGAGGAAGTTAAGGCACGTAACACCACATCGAGATCCCATGGAGGAGCAGGATGAGAAATCGGAGGTCGTAAAAGCGCAGCACCTTTCATGAAGGTCTTACACAATCTGTTGCTCATTAAAGGTGGGTTTATAGACTCGTGAAAATTGGAAATAGCTGCCAATTGAACCTTGATGGTAGAGACTGAAGAACCTTGATTGAAAAGGGAAGTTAGAAATTTCAGGACTTCTGATACGGGAATAGTGATGGGATCCAGACCCCGGAGTTGAGCCCAAATATCAAATCTCTTCCATTTGCTAGAATACAATTTCTTAGTGGCAGACTTGTGAGCCGAAGATAAGATGTGTACAACTTCCGGGTCTAAGGTATGATTCCTGACTATAGTCGGAAGAAGAGGAGCCAAGCTGTTAATTTCAAGGTGTGGAGGGACTGGTGGAGTAGTCCCGACTGATGAACTAATAGGTCTGGGATCTGATCCAGGAACCATGGACCATCCAGTGCATATTTCCGAAGATAGGGAAACCATACCTGACGAGACCAGTAAGGAGCAACTAAGATCATTTTGCTCCCCAAGTGAGACGCCTTTTGGATCACTCTGGGAAGGAGGGGAACTGGGGGAAAAGCATATAGCAAGCCACGGATGGGCTAGTGCGTCCATAGGGCTCTCCCCCGGAGCCGGAGTGAGGGAGAAGAACTTTTTGCACTTCTAATTCAGCGGGGTTGCGAAGAGGTCGCAACAAGGAATTCCCCATTTGCTGAAAATCTGATTTGCAACCGTAATGTTCAGAGACCACTCGTGTGGAGAGAGGATAGTTCTGCTCAGTCTTTCGGCTATCACATTGGACTTGCCAGGGATATGAGTCGCCACTAGAAATCGTTTGGTCGACACTGCCCATTCCCAAACTCTCATGGCCTCTCTGCAAAGGGGGTAGGATCTGGTCCCTCCCTGCTTGTTCAGGTACCAGACTACTGACATGTTGTCGGAGTGAACGGCAATTACGCCCTGAGGGAGGTAATCATGAAGGGCTTGTAGGGACAGAAACACTGCCCTCATTTCTAAGATGTTGATATGAAGTAGTGTCTCTTCCGAATGCCATTTGCCTTGGACTGACCTGCCCAGGGAATGTCCCCCCCACCCCATCTGGGAGGCGTCCGTAGTCAAAGTGGCCACAGGAGGAGGTGGAACAAAGGGTCGTCCCTGATCCAGATTGGAGGGCACCAGCCACCAGCGAAGGTCCCGTTTGCAGGTTTCCGTGATCCATATGAGGTGACTGAGAGGGAGATCCTGAAAGGACCACTGTGTTGAAAGAAGCCACTGGAGAATTCTCATGTGCAACCTTGCTAGGGGAACTAGAAGAACCGTGGCGGACATAGATCCCAATAGCTGCAGGACCATTCTGGCTGGGGCTTTGGATCTGGGAAGTAAGGCTCGAACTTGAGCCTGTATGGTTTGTATCCTTTCTGTAGGTAGATAGACCCGCATTCGGTTTGAGTCTATCTCTACTCCGATGAATCTTATGCGTTGAGATGGCAGCAACACAGACTTTGGCCAATTGAAGGTGATTCCAAGGGAAGTGCCCAGTGATATTGTGGCTTGTAGGCTCCGCAATAGTAGATGCTTGGAGGTGGCAGTTAGGAGCCAGTCGTCTAGATACGGAAACACCTGGAATCCTAGACTTCACAGGTGAGCAGTCACGACCGCCAAACATTTGGTGAACACCCTGGGGGCTGTGGTGAGACCAAAGGGCAGCGTGCGGAACTGAAAATGACCGTCTCCTAGGCTGAAGCGTAGATGTCTCCAGGACGCTTGATGTACCATGATATGGTAATAAGCGTCCTTGAGATCTATGGAGCACATCCAAACACCTTTCTCCAGCAGTGGGGGAATGGATTGTAGGGTGATCATTCGGAACTTGGACTTTTTGACTGAACGATTTAGAATGCTGAGATCCAAAATGGGCCTCAAGTCCCCGGTCTTTTTTGGCACCAAAAAGAATCTTGAGTAAGTCCCTAATCCGATCTGGTCTGCGGGGACTGGTTGGATGACTCCTTTTTGAAGCAGCTTTGAAACTTCTAAGGCTGCAATTTCCGTTGACTGGGTGACGGGTCCGGGATTTTGGACTGAGGTGGGGAGTGAGAAAAGGGATGGCGTAACCTCCGGCGATAATAAGCACCCATCGGTCCTGAGTGATACCTTCCCAGGCTTTTAGGTGCCTCAAACGACCCCGACTGGCTCCGGAGCTGCACAGTTGGGCAATCCCTCAGGGACTGTGAAAGGCTGAAGAGCCACGAAAGGACTCGCGGTCTCCAGTGTTGCGGGGGCCTCTGCCGCCTCTGGGACGGCGTCTTCCAGAAGAATTTCCCCCTCCTCTGCCTCTAGAAGGGGGATCGTCCTGCTGTGAGGGATAAGACTTCTGAGATCTACGGAACCACATTTTCCCTCCTCTTTTAGCCTTGGGGTAAGGCCGAAAGGGAGTGGGAAATCGTGCCCCTACGGCAGTCAAAGTCTTACCTTCTTGCTCGCTGTGGGTCAATGTGTCCTTTACCTTGGGTCCAAACAAAGAGGACCCATCAAAGGGGGTGTCGGCAAAGGAAGACTTAAAGGCCTCCGCAAAATGACACAGGCGGAGCCAGGCTTGCCTCCATAGAGCAATACCTGTACCCGCCACTCTACTCGCCCCTTCGGCCGCATAAGAAATGAGCCTCATGGACGAGTTTGATATGGATGACAGCGTAGCCAACTGAGAGCCAACCGTCTGGGCCAGCTGCTCAGGTAGGTTACCCAAGACGGTATCTGAAAGCTCCTTGATCAGATCCCTCTGAAACCTGGTGAAGTGCGTTAGATAGTTCAGGGACCTTAAAGTAAAGGCCGCTGAACTTAGGGTGCGCTTACCGTACCGATCCATGCTCCTAGACTCCTTATTAGGAGGATGGACGGACGTCGAAGCCTCTGCTACATCTTGCTGGGTAGCAGATGCCACCACCAAGGCATCTACAGCCACACCTTTCGTCAAAAACTCCTTTTCTGGGGGTGCTGACAGGAACTTATTTGGGCGAGCAGGCACCGGTTCCACAGAGTCTGGGTGTTCCCACCCCCTTCGACAGATGAAATCTAGGAGCTCGTCGAAGGGCGGAGACACCCAGGAGGCGGAGTGCTGAGCCCCGAAGGCCTTAAGGAACACCGACTCGTCAGCAGAAGGGGGTTTGGATTGCCAGCCGCCTCGTTGTTTGAGGGCTTCCAGGATGTCTGCAAAGGAGACATCATCTGAGGACGACTTAGGGGACCCCTTTGCATCATCAAGATCAGTGTCTGACATGAGAGACTCATCGGGGGAGTCAACGTGCTTCCTCTTGCACGATCTTTTCCTTGGAGGTTCCTCCGAAGAAGCTTCAGAGGGACCTCCAGGAGGGGGGGACCCCCAGTGGGGGTGACCTCAGGCCCTGGGGCTCCGCTGTCTAAGGACAGGGGGACTGCCAAAGACCCAGTCTCCGTATGCAGGGAAGGTGCTGGGGAGACCGTGGAGGTAGCCAAAGAGGATTTGGCTAAAGCACTCCTCATGGCCCTGAAGGCCGGACCACCAGAATCCTGGGAAGGTCCCACCTCTGTGGCCACAACAGTAGACGGTACCCCCGCAGCCGACGCACCGAGAGGAAGGCTTGGTACCGAAAACATCAGCCCCGAAGCATCCCCCCCGGGGCCGACAGAGGAGGTCCGCGTACCGAACTCCGACTCGAGAGCCAGGGTTGGAGTAAGGGTTGGGCCTGACCCGAAAACCTCCATCGGCTCCACCAGCACCGGCTCCAACGGTGCCGAGGCTGTTGGAGGAGGAACCATAACTACAGGGTGGACCATCGGCTCCGAAGCCGAATGGGCTGGAGCCGAAACTAACTTTTGGAACACAGGAGACTGCAAAAGTCTTAGGAGCACCCTGTCTATGTCCGAATCAGACATCTTGGAGGATCTAGATGAGACCGATCGGGTCCGAACCGACTTCTCCATCGGCTCCAAAGGACTGGGGGACCGGCTCCGAATGGACTCGACCAATATCGGTTCGAGGAGATCCCAAAACAATTTCCCTCGGTGCCGAGGAGGGCTTCGCACCGGGGAAGAGTCTGAGCCGGCAACCCTCATCGGCTCCAAAATCAGTGGAGCCGATGAAGGTGACCCGCCTCTCGACGCCCCAGTCCTCGGCTCCGAAACCAGAGGAGTCGAGACTTGAGGCATCGAGGCAGACCGTTCCGCCCTCGGCTCCAAAGTCCGTGGAGCCGATGGAGAAGCCTGCCTAGGTTTCTTAGCAGTCTGTTCCGACGGACTGGTCGGAGCCGACGCTTTTTTCTTCTTGGTAGGAGAGGAAGAGGAAGATAAGGCCTCCTCGAAGGAGGGTTTAATCAGCCCTTTCAATATTAATTTATTCTTCCTCTCTTGGAGGACTCTAGAAGAAAAGGCGTGACACATGCTACAGGACTCCTGTAGGTGCTTGGCGCCTAAACAATATACGCACGAGGAGTGGTCATCGGTTATAGACATTTTATAACCGCACCTCGTGCACTTTTTAAACCCAGAGGATCTATGTTCTTTTGACATTCTGACTAACAACAGACACTAAAAAAAACAAGTTAAAGTAGCAGTATCTGTTCAGTAATGAAGATTTTACCACAATACAAAAAATTTTAACCTTTTTTTTTTTTTTTTACGAGACAATACACTACAATATCAGGAAAAAAATACTGAAAAGGAGGGCCAAGACCCTCTAACTTAAACAGGTACTTGACCTCCTGAAAAAATAAAAGACACTAGTTAAAGAATAGGGGAAGGCCCCTGTAACTTAAACGGGAAACCTTTCCCTTAATCAAACACAATTTTCCACAACAAATGCAGCAAAACACACTCATACAATAACAATAGCTGTTAAAACAGCTTTTTGGGTAAGAATAACAAAATTCCTGACAGGAAACTTTGAAGAAAACAGTACTTAGCTCAGCCAAGTTTGAGACCACGTCCTAGCTTGTAAGCGGCAAACGAGATCTGGGGGATTAGTGGGGGTGCATCCTGGGATAGAAAATAGCTCAGCCAATAAGAGGCTTCGCTCTATAGCATAGCGTGCCGAGTCGGAGCCGAGGGATCGGCTCCGAGCCCATCAGTACAGAATGTAGGCGAGATAGGATCACATAACATCAAGAATTTATGTACTCACCATAACGTTCGATGTATGTAGCCGATCTCGCCTCACATTCTTACCCATGGGTTCGGAGCCGAACATCGGCTCTGACTCGGCCAAACTCCTCCAGCCCGAAGTCGTCCACCGGCCGGGCCAAACAGGCATCCCATGCTGCACTGCTCCATATTGAGACACATGTCAACAAAAACATCTTGAAATGCTGCAGGCATGATCTAAGGCTAATCCTTGGAACCTGCAACAAAAAGCAAAGTGTTTTTTTGCAGGGGATTCTGTACAGTAACTCTGGGCTCATATGATCCTTGGAAAAAGTGCATATCTACATAACCTGGGGACTGTTCATCTGTTGACCATCTGCAAATGTCGACCAGTGTAGTTTGAGAATACATGGGTCAACACACTAAATTTGATTTATATCAGGAGACACACATGCGTGTGCACACACACACACATATACATATATATATATATATATATATATATATATATATATATATATATATAAAATGCCAACACCTGTCAGTGCAATGATCCAACTTAAATTCCACCTTACTACCTGTCACACTTTTAACATCCACCTATTGCAAGTGTCCTATCTCATTTGCATCTCTTTTTCTTTTTCTTAATAAAAAAAAAAATCTTTTTACTGCACGTTATGCACATTATTGTAATGTTTATGTAAACTTCATTCTCAGGCCTTTTGTAAATTTCTGATGTTCTCATGTAAAGCACATTAGTGTAATGTTTGCATAAAACTTCATTGTCAGATGTTTTCTGTTTTGTAACTTTGTAATAACTGTCTGGAGCTTTTCTCCTCGAGTCTCCACTGAAAATGGGCCACTGTGTCGGTTAACAAATGATGAATTAAAAAAAAAAAAAATATATATATATATATATGTGTGTGTGTGTGTGTGTGTGTGTGTGTATGATCAGGGGTGTCCAACCTTTTGGCTTGCTGGGGCTGCATTGAGTGAACAGAAATGGTCTTAGGGCCGCATATAAAATATATCATATAGTTAACTCTTTCGTTGCTCCGGAAGACCACAGTCAACCTCCTGGCTGTACTGTAGGTGCATTTGAACAATGAATAAATGTAATATATGCCTAATATTTGCCTTAAAATTCTAATTCTCATTCTAATTCTGTAATCTAACAGTTAACTCTTAACATCTTAGTTATTTTTTTTTTTTTTTTACAAATAAACAGATATTCACTACAACTCTAGCATTTCTCACTGGGAAAACCATTCCAGCACTCCAACTACGTAAAATGTCAACATCAGCAGTCCTACAATACTATAATCCACAAAAATAACCCAACAAATTTGCAATAAAGCAAATAATTCACATTACTGACTTGATAAAACAATTCTGAATTAGCTACAAGAGGGTCTCACCCAAACAAATAACTGGTGCCAGAAATATGGCCTCAAGCTAAATGCCAAAAAATGCATCATCTTCCCCTTTGAGGAGAGTGATGTCCCCACAAATTATCACATTAATAACAACGTTGTAAGCACGCAATAAGTCATATGGTACTTGGGCACCCAGGTTGATAGAAACCTGACTTTTGACCACCATGTTGTCTCTGTTGTAGGGAAAGCTTTTTACATGGCCCACTTCATTAGTAAGGGTATCTCATCCAGGGACAAGGCGGTCATAATATCCCTGTATTCTTCCTTTACAAGAGCCATTATTGAGTGCAATGCCCCTTTTAGCATGTGCCTCAGCAAAACACCCTGCCAAAAGAAAGACTGCAACCATTTCTGACAAAAAAGGTCAAAGGACTAAGTTCACTTAGTTATCCAAACAGACTAAAAAGCTTCTTGCTTTCCTCTGTCTCTCACTGGCTCCTATAAATTTCATCATTGGCTTGCTTTCCAGGCTAAGAAAGATCCTGCCTTAAGAGACTTCCTCTACCTCAGAAATACTGGTTATACTTAAAACGCTCACTACAAAGACCACAGCTTTCACTGCAACATAAACAAGCCTCTTTTTATGGACAGGTTCTTGACACAAAAACCTTCAACTTCTGTAGAAAGCTCTTCTCATTATCAAACAGTGTAGTTCAGCAACACGATGGCTGGATGGATAGCCATAAATGTAGTCCTTGGGTAAGTAGCATGGCCTTCATCAAACCAGATGGAAAATCCACATACTAACCTTTCCCAGCTGGATGGCTAAGATCTAATATTGGTTACTCAAATCTAGTTGCCCAAGAAGAGGGGCATGTTTAACTAAATTCCATTTGCAAAATTATATTTAGCTATGTACAAACAGCTTTCTCCTAAAAACTTAACTCATTGATATTTGCCTTGCTGTAATTATAACTGTAAAAAAATGTTTTTAAGTTTATTCTGTACCTCATTGATTCTCACTGTTATGAAATATAATCTCTGCCATATTGTATGATTACTACATGCATAATTTGCTGTCTCTCTCTCTCTCTCTCTCATTTATTGTATTATATTGTTTTGTGTTATTTTTGGAGCTTTTCTCCCCGGGCCTCCGCTGAAAATGGACCTGTTCCCAGTCGGACTTTCCCGGTAAACAAATGTAATGTAAAATAAATAAAAATAAACTTCCTTCCAATCTAAAGCCATTTGACAGACATTTTAATTTGTGCAGAAGTTACTCACAGACTGACAGTTTACTGAGCTGTAATGCTGACCTTCGCTTTTGAAAAAAACAAATTTCCAGACTTTGTCAATAGCTCCAAGTGTAGAGAGGATTATTTATTTATTATATATTTATTTATTTTTGGAAAACATCTTTAAAACTGTTAAATTGATTACACACCCAGAAACACAGAAAAGTTATTGTGATTATGTAAACCACAGACTGCTGCAAAAAATCAAAGTGACATTAGCACTCTATGCTTATGTCCGAACAGATGAATCATACCTGTCAATTCCAAAAGAAGTAAAGTAGCTTAATAAGAAGGTTATTTGCAAGGTTACATGGCAGTTTATATTAGAAATAAGCAGAGATATTAAAAAGGATCTGTTTTTCATAATTATGCCGAAAAGTCTTCAAAGGTAAATACAACTTCTGATTTAGTATGGAGCCGTACCTCTCAACCTTAGAGCAAGAAATCTGGACAAAGCAAAAAATAAAAGTGGGACACAGGCCCAAAAATAGTTATGCATCACAGACACCATTGAAACAACTGTAGCTGCAAACATTATACATCACTTATAATCTTTCTATCCCATTATTGTCAGTTAAACATTACATGGCTCATTCAGTCCTGCCTTCTTTTGCATCAAAGAAAACCATGCTTTGAAATGACAAATGCATTAAAAATAATAAATAAAAACATTGCATCAAAATCTTGCAACTTCCTACCTGCAAGCAACCACAGAGCTTTCACTGAAACTAGGGCTGCTTGTTTCCCCAGAATGATAGCTCTCCCTAATTAAGTCTAATGGTATACAATCTACCAGTATCTGGATTACCTGAAATAAATTAAATTATGGCCTGTAAAGTGAAAGTACACTTTGTTTAATTAAACTAAACCCACTTACTATATTTTTTCAGTAACATCCCAATATCCATTTTCAGGTCACTTTACAAGACATTGGCAGTGGTAGACTTGGCATCCTTCAGAACCCCACAGGCCCACGCTAATACACTGTCCATTAAATGTAAATATCCATCCACTGTAAATGGCAAGAAGCTATGTCTTAAAAAATCTACTTCTGGCATGCGTACCCAAGTATTAGGTTTTGAAACAAAGAAACATATTCTCCACAGTCCGCAAGTCTCTGTCTTTGATAATCATCTACTGTTGCAGCACTCCCAACACATAAGCACACACATGCACACTAAAACCAACAACATTTAAAAAATGACATTGTGCCCACTTGATTTGCCAGTATTGATGATCCGCCAAAGCTATGCTTACTGTTGTCCAATCTACCACTGCTTAGAACCCACCAATGAAAAAACAGCACTAGGTGCTTTTTTGTTTGTCTGAAAAAACAATACAACTTTATATGCAACAGTCCCACATAGTCAGTCCACTACTGACCCATTAACCCTAGGCTGCTGTCTCATTCTTACTCCCTGGAACTGCATTACCTTGGATGACTACTTTTATTTCCTAAGCAAAAGACACAAATTGAAAGATGAGGCAAAAATCCAGACATTCTTTGAAAATCCATACAGTTAAGAGGTATGAGTTCATGTTCAATACAACACTCTCCCTGTCAGGAAAGCCACAATTTAATGAAAGTGTACTCTTAATGTATGATATATTTGATAGCTAACTTGTTTGTGTTCAGTAGGTAGACTGATCATTGTTAGCCTCTTTGTGCATGCGTCTCTCTCTCTCATGCACACATATACACACATACACACACACACTCTTCTTCTACTTTCACGCACACAATTCTGCTTTCATGTATGCACTCACCCACTCCATAGTTACCTATTAGCACAGGTAATTGCTGTCCCTTTCAAAGGCAACAGCGGCAAATCCATACAGGAGTCCCTCTTCAGCGAGAACACACACAGTGATTGTTCGGCGCAAAATAATGGAGTAAACACACTGACCCTTTTTAGGCTCAAAAACAAAACTAGAAGGGTGCTTTGGCGCATGCGCACACCGACATTAGCATTACAGGTCACGGGAGCGAAAAACACAAAAAAAAATGTTTTGGAGCATGCGTACATCCATGTTGCAGTTAGAGGTTGAGGGCCGCAGGTTGGACACATCTAGTGTATGTCTTTGTGCTTAATGTAAAGGATTATGGTTGGGTCTGTAATGATAGCTGCATTATGATGTGATCAAGACATGGATGTTAAGACATTTACCTCGAGAGAAGCTCGAGAAGTGAAATCTTGGCATCCACATCAAGAACACATAATAGGTTATAATCAGAGACCCGGTCATAATGCTTTGTAGTGCATAGAGATTTATCTTCTCCATGTAATATTGGTTACAGAAAAAAGGAAGGAAAAAGCATAGCAAAGTGTTTTGCTGGCTTTGAAAGCTGGTGAAGCCCTTAGCGAGCATGGGCTGTGTACTCAGTGCATAGCTGAGACGTGATATTAACAGCACTTAGACTTAAGGACTGAGTGAAGAGATAGTACTGCCAGTCTGTCCTGATAGCTAAGATTTTTAAGGCCACTAATCTTTTTAGTTAAGAATCTGTGAAGTGTTTCGTTGAGTGATATGCTGAGACAAATACATCCCTAAAAGTACATTATATTCAGTAATGGGTTTGATGAGATACGAGTAAAGGGGAAATTAAGATTTCATTGGGGCTGGAGAAGATGCCTATAGAAATTAGATGAGATAGACAAAAGGCTTTCTAAACTACTCTAGAGACGTTATGGTCAAATGGTTAGAAATTATCAATGAGAGTGCCTAAAAGGGAGTATGTTACTTGTATGGTACATGAAAATGTTTTGTTTACCAGAATGAACTGCGCTACATTTTTTCACATTTAAGGCCATTGTCTTTGCATCATTTGTTAATGTGGTCTAACCTTTTTTGGAGCAAATGTGAGTCAGTAGAAGATCAAATAAAAATCCCCATTTTTACAGTCATCTGCAATCTTAGATGACCATACTCTAGGAGTTTTGGTCTGATGGTCTGAGAAATAGATGCCAAACAGGAAGGTGCCCATTACTGAGCCCCGTGGTACACCACTGGTAACTTTTTTGCTTTCAGAATTGGTACCTCCATCTTTAATCACATGGGTTCTGTCAGTACTGTTGATTAAACACCTCACAGGATAAGAACTTGTATTCAGATTTATGATTCTGTCAATTTTTGCATTGGGAATAGTGTCAAAGGCCATAGCCAGGTCCAGATATGCTGTATGTGCTGCATAACAGCTATCCACTGCTTTGTTTACTTTTTCAACAAAATTCATGGTGTTAGAGTCAGGACCTTCCTTTTGCAAAGCTGGATTGGTGAGAGTTGATGGTTAAGAGATTTTCAATGTCTAGATTAGTAAAGTCTGAGATATTTTCCATAGCTTTACATATGAGGCTATTCAGAGTAATAGGCCTATAGTTACCAAGGTCTGTGGTTGGACCACCTTTGTGTAATGCCATTACAGTGGTTATTTTCCAGGCTTCAGGAATGTAACCAGTGGAATGGCTTAGATTAAAGATGTTAAGTATGGGCCCAGATAGGCCATGTTTGGCCTTGATAATCAGGCAGCCTGGTATGTTATCAGGACCTATGGATGGGGTGTTTATAGATTTGGAGGGGGCTGATAGAACTTGTTCCATAGTAATTACAGGGGATGGCTGGGATTGTGGAACCTGTGGAGTAGCTGCATTTTAGGTGGAGTAAATTCTGCACTAAATTTGTCAGCTAAGGTAGTGGCTATTTCCTTCAGGTCAGAGTTGCAACATTATTCTGACTAGCTGCAAACATTTGGGTATTAGTTCTTAATTATCTGATATAGTTAAAGAAAGATTTATAGTTGGATTTAACTGTAGTGGCAATTTTAAGTTCATGCTCAGCTTTGAGTCTCCTGTTTCATTTGCTTAAGTGTGCTCTTTAGGTTGGTAGAATGAGTACTCTTAGAAGCATTAAGCAATTTCTTTCTCTTGTTATGTAATGTATTTACATGGGTATTCCACCACAGGGATTTGCTTTTAAATTTCTCACTATATTTGCCATGGACATGGACTGCCTTATCAATACAAATATTTAAGTGGGATCAGAAAACAGAGGCACAGGCAGCAGCTTTAGCAATGGGTCCGCAGGAGAAGGATTACAACCAAGTTTAGTTATGTCATCAAGTAAATGAAGAAAGTTTGCTTTTGAGAAATCCCAAAACAGATATTTTCAGAGGAAGTACCACCAGATTTAAAAAAACAAAAGGTCACCAATTTTATGCTCTGATGTAACAAAGTGTGATGATACATGTGGAGCTGTGCAAGAAGTGGCCGTATTTGTGTGAACTGGATCAAGGATCCCTAGTAGGATGGCTGACTGTCTGTAAAAGAAAGAGTTAACATTTACAATGTCAAGGACGTCCCAATCTTTCCAAACACTGGCAGTGTAAGAAGGCCAGTTCATTGATAGTTGAAGTCTCCCAGTAGAAAAGTGCTGGATTTAATAGGGATTTCAACTAATGTGATAAGATAGTTGTCATGGTCAAAAAAGGGACATAGCAGGTTTTCTATAACTATCTAAGAAACACTAATTAGTCTTGTTTATGGTGATTTGGACATCTTGGAGTTCAAATGTGGAGTCTCAAGGAAATCTCTTGTGAGGTGAATTGAGAAATACTAATACTTTATCTTCAATAGCCAGTAGATTTGGAGATGTGATGGGCATTATATTCAGTAATAGAGGGATTGCTTTCATTGCTCTGAAACCATGTCTTTGTAACTACGCATGTGTGACTGTGTTGGAGAGCCTCATTTTCTTTTGTTAAAACTCCTGGCATTTAGTAGAGCCACATGTTATTTTTCCATACTAGAATTTATAAAGTTGGAATGTCCATCAGGATGTAAAACCTTGATAAAGGGAGGTGCAGACCATCCTTGACAACTCTGGAAGGCTTCTCAGTCATCTCCTCCCAAGCTGACACATACTTGATCCTCCTGGAATGAGGCCAGCGACATACCCAATTATTAAAGCCAATTGTCATGTCTTCGAAATTTCATCATCATTCCGGTTGATGACAAAATACTACTTATGACCAGTGTATTTTCTGCATCATACACATGCATAGCAAGCTCAGTCATATCCATTTGCATGTCCATGTGGGTGCAGTGCCTAAGGTCATTCACAACCATATGGACCACTTTAAGTCATAATTGTGACTGTCAGGCTGGAGGGATCTAAGAGCCCTGGTTACATCCCAGATCCTGGCTGCAGAAAGACATCTGTCACCCTATTTGTATCCACCCTAGTGAGGGGTGGTGTCCATATGCCTGACAGTAGAATCATCTGTTACTGAAACAATATCGTGGTTAGATGCAGTCTCACTCTCACTGTGTCATAAGGCCTTGGAGTCTGCCCACTTGTGAGTCTCTTAGGCATGTGTACCAGCAGAAGGTGTGAAGGGTGAAGGCAGGTGTGTGTGCAGAAGGTGTGAAGGGTGAAGTGTGTGTGTTGCCTAGTCTTTCACCTAGTTGGCTTAGGCTTAGTTGTTCTCTTAACTTCAGCATGTTAGCTTAGTGGAAGTGCTCAGTGTTGTGTGTATGCATTTTCTGCTTACTGAATGAATTCTGAGGTGAGAAGTTAGCCTCCAAGTTAAGTAAATACAACTCTCACATGTTGCATCATTGTGAGTAGCAGTAGAGAGTTTTTGGTAAGCATGAGGCATTTAGTACATATCCTCAAAATATGTAGAACTATCAGGCTGGTTGCAGAGGTGGAAAAATTGTCTTGAGTCTCCATGCTAGTCAGTGCAGATGAAAGGGTATAAAAAAACAGGATAGCTTAATAACTTGGTGTAAGACGGAGGGAGTAATTGACTGGAGTAGAAAAGGTGGCAGTGTGGGAGGATGTGGCTAAAGTGTAAAAGAATATGAGTTGTTACTGCTGTAGTATCCACAAGTGCAAAAAAAAAAAAAGAAATGTAAAACTGACTGCAGTATGTGGGATTAACAAGGTAATCAGTAACAAGAGGCAGATTTAAATCAAATAGCTTTACCAAGTATCCTTATGTGGTCTCTACTTAACTAGTAACAGTAATGAGTAAAGGTATGTGGTCTCTACTTAACTAGTAACAGTAATGAGTAAAGGGTAGTCTAACAGAGAATCTAAATGAGTTGTTTCAAGTGCAGTAACTGTAAAGCAGATTGTTTCAGTTAGGTATCAGTTTCAGTTAGGTATCAGTAGAGCAGCCAGCCAAGTAATAGCAGTATACAGGCAACCCTGTACTTTCCAGTGCAGTAGCCTGAAAATGGTATAACACTACAGTAATGAGTAACCAGCAGAAATGCAACAAAAAGTGCATTCAGTAACTGAGATATGTTCATTTTTTATATACTATCAGTAGCAGGCAAAACTGCAGTGTTATCTTAGATATTACCAGTAGTGAGCAATGGTATCAAAGCAGAAAGGCACAATAGTGCAGTAATATTTAAAATTAGTACCATTAGCAAAGCAGAAGTGCACAACATTACAGTGCCAGCAATGCACAATGTATTTAAACCCAGTAACAACAGTCAGCAGAAAAAAGTACCACTTTCAGCAGTGAAGTCAGCAAGATAAAAAAGGCAATGATTTCAGTATGCAAAACTAGTTTATGTCAAAGAAGGCACTGACATTTGTATCATAAGGAGAAAGAGGCAACCTTACCTTTTGCAGACTAATCTATTTTGTTGGATGCCTAATAAAATAAGACTTTGTGATGAATAAGTGGAGAATAAATATTAGAATCTTTCTTCACACAGAAAAACTGAAACTCCTTTCACATTTGTGCAGTATTCTCTCCTTCTGCACCTTTAGACTTGGTTGTATTATAAAATTGTAGGTCTTCACTTGTGACATGCAGAAAAGAAATACATTGATACCTTTTTTTCCTGAGGTTTCATGCTCATTCAGGAGTAGATAAAATTTCTTGATTCACTGCTTTCAGTTAGTAGAAAACGTATCCTGAAGAGAGAAACAGAGGATGGCAGGCAGTTGTAATTTAACGTTTTGTCAAACAAAAGTCAGACAACATTATCAGTTCTAATGCCATATAATCTTTTTCTGGTATGAGCAAAATCTTACTTCTTCACATGTGTACCTTTTGCCCATTAAATGCAGACAATAAATGAGGAAATGCCCATATTCTTTTACTGTTGCAGTATTAGCAAGTTGTGATTTCCTTGCTGCAGATTGCCTTGGCATTTGTCCCCTCCTTCAGCCTCACAGATATCCCATTCTTAATGTCAGGATGTGTGGGTATAGAGGTCATCGGCTGGCTCTATCTTCGTAGTTGTTTCTTGCCAAAAGCATCCAATGTCTAGAAGGCATCAGTCAGTCCATACCAATGAACAATGAGGGAAACGTTTACTATTCTAGCATTTGTGTAGTAGATGTTTAAGAAGTGTAATACTTGTCTTAAGAGTGGGAAGCGAATTCCACATTGAGACTTCATACTCTTGTCTTTTTTTGCTTGGACCTGAAGCATGGCATGCCCAGCTGCCTCCACTTTTTTTTTTTAATAGCCGTACTGTTAAGTATATGGCTGAGTTTTTGATCAAAGAAAAGGGAGCATTAGGGACCTTCCTGCAGTATGGCATCCACTGGTCATACTGACACCGATCCTTCTGTAAAATGAAAGGAGAGGTGTCCTGAGCACTGTAAGGTAGTGGACAGCAGTCATTGGTGTGCCAGTCCACCATAACTTGTGATAGAAGGAAAAGAAATGTCTATTCAGTCCCCTCCAATGACTGAATGTGAGGCTGAATCCTTTACTGAGATCCTTTTGGGGTCCAATATGCTTTTGGCCCCCTCCGTGTCAGGAAGGACTTGGGTTGTCTGTTGGGTCTGGGGTTTGTTTGCAGGCCTTGGCTTCCTACACCCACACCAGGTCTTCTGAGGGCAATAACAGTATCCCCTGGGTTACAGAGGAGTTGTCAACAGACCGAGCACAGGCCACAGCCTGCTGATGGCCTGGCCTGACTGCATGATACACCACATGCAGACTCAAGCCAAAGGCCAAGCCCAAGAAGGATGCACCAGTTTGCAATAGCCTAAGCTTTCTGGATATCAGTCTAACTTGGCCTGTCAGTCGGATTAGTCAGCCTAGTAGAGAATCTCATACATATATTGTAAGATCTAAGCAGCATTGCCTTGCCAGAAACCCTGTGTGACGGCATCTCTTTACCCCAGGCCAGTAATAAAGGAGCCTCAATCCTCCCCACTAACACCAGTGAGAGACAGCACTAAGAAACAGGAATGGATTTACACAGTATTTCCAATGCTCTCTCTGTATCAAACACAGTTTCCCCCAAGAGCACACAGAGAACCTGCTCCAGACCTGGTACTGGACTCTGTATCTCTCCAGATCCCAAACATGCTATTATGTCATGGATCCAGGGAATTTTAGAGGTGTTTTTCACCAGTTAGTTGAGATGGGCTATTCTTTGTGTTTGAGACCCCCCCTGTTGATTCTTGACTTGTGAAAGAAATATCCACTGACATGTCAGACTGTGTTTTCTCATTGCTCCTAGCAGCCTTTATAGAATCAGTTTCTAGCCTTACAAGCATTGGATTTTTCAGAATTGATCTTCATCTGAGAAGTAGTGGAGACAGAGGCTGCTTTATCTGAGGGGCCAGTTTTTTAATATAATGGAAATCCAGTTGCCACATCCAACTCTGGAATTTTCAGCGGTATTCGTCGTCGCCTCACAGCAAAGAGGTTCTCCGGTTCGATTCTCGGCTGGGGCGCCTTCTGTGCGGAGTCTGCATGTCCTCCCCGGGGTCGAATGAATTTAAAGACATGTAGGTAGGTGCGTACGTGTGTGGGTGTACCTTCCTTGAAGGTTGGGCACCAGGCTGGCAACTCAACACCGTAAAAATTCACTGCCAGTCATTACTGGACCGGAGTTCTGCCGTGGCGACCCCTAACCAGGAAAAGCCAAAAGACAGTATTAGATTGTGGTACAAACCCCTTCCCCAGGCCTATCTTAAAAGCAAAATGGAAGGTGTTTTCCACATTGAAAGTTCCTTCTACTGCTCTACTTGGTTAGTTTGCAGACCATTTTTTTTTTGGGGGGGGGGGGGTTGTATTTTAGGCATGTGTTTGAATTTAAGCCCAAGTGAGCTTTAACATTAATATTTCATGTTTTAATCCTCCTTTTTGAATTATTGAAGGGCAAACCTGTAGTGCAGCACTTCCTGAAGAAGCAGTTTTTGAAGACATCCTACACACTGGGTCTTTTGTGAGAACATGTTTTCTAGGTTTTGAACTTCATGATTGATAATGTTGCTTCATCTGACTTATAAACTAGGTAGTTTAACAGACTTTGACATTCATTTGTAGCTGTTTTCTACCTTCAACATCTGAGTTATAGTGTCAGTACTTTGTGTCCAGGGTGTCCCCCCACCATTTCATTCATCTAAAATTTCCTGGAGGCTGATAAGTGGGTGTTAGCTTTGATACTTTGGCTGACCACTGCCAAAGGGCAACATGGGTTTGAAATGCACACAAAATATTCATCCCTTTTATTCTGAGTTGGGAGAAGGTGCTTCCATGGTAAAACGCGTATTCCAGCTGATTAATGCATTGTCATTTTCTGCCATAATAAACCCGACTGTCCCTTAATCAGTGAAGTCAGAAGTCATTTTATTTAGAGATGACTACCAGAAGTGCTAATCCCTGTCAATAATATACCAAGCAGTCGGTACTAAGCGCGAAGGTCCGGCGCGCGCAGTCGGCGCCAGTCACGCCCGGATTGAGTACTACGATCAAGCCCCCGGCGTCGACGCCAGCCATCCATGGTACACGCGATGACCTACTCATAATTTAGGGCAGGTTTTTTTTCTGATGGTTTTCTGAAATTTTTATTCAGTAACGGCTCAAAGTTGGCTTTTTGAGCCTTTTTTTCATTTTTTTTTTGAGTATTTTGGCTTTCCTCCAGAATTCAGATTTAGTGTATGCCTTAAATAAAATGAGAGAAAGGGAATACAACTGTATATACCATATACTCATTTGTATTTATGTTTCAGGGCCTGACGCTGCGGGGTTTTGTGGATTGCTTGGATGCTACTATTTAACAAGCGCGCTTAAGAGAAGGTTAGTAGTGCCCTGCAGGTGTTTTTTTGAGCGTATATTGTAAAAATGCGCGTCGGATTCCCGGCGCGCTTCCGCCCAAAAGCTGAAGGAACACAGCACTGCCAGGATTTGGACACCAACTGTCATGGTGGTACAACAAACAAGGGGGAACACATTCTACACCCGTGTGCAGGCAAGCAATGATTCTTCCATTAAGATTCATGCTGCAGCAATTTCAGCTCACTATGATTGTGACCCAAAACCAAACTATTCATTTGCCTACTTTCTATGCAGAATGGTGCATCATGGCATTCTTGACCCTACTGGCGTCAGTCTCCAGTCTAATTGACCGGCGTCGTCAATCTCTTTTGGTATTAGGGCCGACTGGTTTTGTGAGTGTAACCGCTGCTGACATTTGTTCAATGGCTGCAGAGTCCTTGGTCACTGTCAGGAACTACAAACTGAAACCAAGTAGAAAAACGTGTGCTTTTTTGATCATTTTGACCTGAACATGTTGTCTTTTAGGTTCCTTCTACCCTTGTGTGTTTATACTGCTTGGCTTTTTATCAAATGTTAT
Organism: Protopterus annectens; assembly: GCF_019279795.1. Taxonomy (NCBI): domain Eukaryota; kingdom Metazoa; phylum Chordata; order Ceratodontiformes; family Protopteridae; genus Protopterus; species Protopterus annectens. Next base: position 255,683,375 of record NC_056745.1, on the reverse strand, counting down.
CTACTTCATCTTGAGTAAGTTAAAATGGTGTGCTTACTCACTTTATTTCTTCATCTTCGAGAAGGCCCTATGCTGTTTGCCCTTAGCCCCCCCCCTTTCATGTCTGAGCTTTGGTGTCTTACTGAACACTTAAGCTGAATTTGTCTTCAATTGAGGAGGGCGGATATGCCCTTCTGCATGCCTCGATGTGTGTGTGGGGGGGCACCCCCCCACATCCCCCTGAACTTATATATATGAACTCCTCTTTCCCCCAACTCGAAGAAAGGGGAAATTACCCATGTAAAGAGCATTACTATTGCACAACTCGCCACCGGTGATTTTATATGGAGTAGCTCCAATCCTTAGAATCCTGAAACTCGGACAGATGTCTCCTGATAAATCAATGTTTGTCCACCAGTAGAGCAACTGTAGTTTTTCTTTGTTTGTCATCAAGCCTGTAATAAATTCAATGATAGATCTCTGCAATGTTAACTGAGGAAAGCTACCAAAGAAAGTGCAAAGCAGGAATTTTGTAATTATAAAGAAAAAAACCCCCCATCAAAACACATTTTTCAGCTAGAATCTCAGCAGTACCCCAGGGCAGCATGAGAGGCTGGCTAATTGAAATAACTTTGAAGCTGTATTCTTTTACTGTAAAACAACTGCATGTGTTTTGCCACAACTGTCATTTGAGCTTCAGTTGCTCTGATAATGATCTTCAGGGTGAATTTTCTAGGATGTTATTTATTTATTTCACATTTGTTTACCGGGAGTGTCTGACTGAGCCAAAAAACAAAAGACCCGTTTTCAGAGGAGGCCCGGGGAGAAAAGCTCCAAATTGTATTTTTACAAAAAAAAAGCACTGGTAACATAGAACAATAATGTATAAACAAGAGGTTACATAATCAACAAGAAATTATCTTTCATGGACAACCCTAATCTTGCTCATTTCATCTTGAAAGTTGTGCAGATTTTATTACAACTTTTGTGGCAGTATTCAAGTTTCCATAAATGTACATTCTTATATGCCAAATGTTATCTGAATAGTTAGGTTATGTAGAGTTACATTAACTTAGGTTCATCGGTTGGCACTAGGCTATCGGCCCTAGGGCCTATACAAGCCTAGCCATAACAGTTCCCTGGATATTTCTTCCCACAATATTTACGTCCCTGGACCCCTGTCTAGCAGGGTGAATGACATGAATCTCAGGGTGAATTTCCTATATCCCATCCAATCATCAAGGTTCCTTTTGAAGATGGTCAAGGAGGCGCTCTGCTTGACGTGTGGGAAGCCGATTCCAGAGTATGGGGAGTCTCTGGGTCAGGTACCTATCCCTCCAGCATGTTTTGTTTATTGTGATGACAAGGTTTAGATCCCTGGAGCGTGTGGCTCTGAGGGATTGGGATTTTTTTTAAGTGGAGCATGTCCAACAGCTCAGGGTTTGACATGGCCTTGTATGTTAAGCAGAGATCACCTCTGAGTAGACGATATGCCACAGAGTATAGCTGTAGTTTTTTTAGATGGTCAGCATATGGCATCTGCTTTAGGTCTGTGATTCTTTTAGTGAGGTATTTCTGCGGCCTTTCCAGCTGTTGCAGATGTCTTGTGAGGTACATACCAAATGGGGCGTTATACTCTATAATGGGTCTAATGAGGGATGAGTACAGTGGGGCAGTGACCTCCTTTTTTCTGGATGAAAAGCCCTTAGTGACGAGGTGTGCCACATAGAAGGATTTCCTGACTGTTGTGACGATATGGTTATCGAAGGTGAGACCACTGTCTACATGTGTCCCTATGTCTCTCATCACACCGTTGATGTTTAATGTAGTGTCACCTATGTGGTAATTCATGGGTACGTGTTTTTTTCCAAGGGGATAACTATACATTTCTTGGCATTAAGCCTGAGCCCATGGCTCTGGCACCAGGTATCTGTTTCTGTAAGGCCCTTTTGTAGAATATCCATATCATTCAGTCATGGCTCCCAGTTTGCAGCCATTTGCGAACTTTGTTAGCCAGAGTCCCTTAGTGTTGGCCTGTACTTCAGAGAAGTAGCTGCCAAACAAGAGTGATCCCAGGACTGAACCCTGAGGTACTCCACTTGTTACTTGTCTGGAGCTGGATTTGGAGTCGGCTACTTTTACAGTCTGGATTCTGTTAGTAAGCCAGTTGGCAACCCATCGAATGACATAGCGATTTATGCCCAGCTTAGTAAGTTTATCTATGATTCCAGAGTGGGGGATGGTGTTGAAGGCCTTGGCAAGGTCCAGGTAGGCTGCGTGGGGACCTTTACCCTCGTCCACAGCTCTGGAGACTGATTTGAAAAAGTCAATCAGGTTCAGGAGACAAGATCGTCCCTTCACGAACCCAAACTGGGTGGGGTCCAGTGTTTGAAGGTTGCTAATGTCTTTGTTTATAAGTTCCATGATAATGCGTTCCATGCTCTTGCAGATCAGGCTCGTCATACTGATGGGATGGTAGTTCCTAGGATCCAAGGTGGGATCCCCCCTTGTGGAGTGGGATAACTGTAGCTGTGCGTCACTCAGTGGACACAAAGCCTGAGATGAGGCTATGATTAAACATGACACTTAGGTGAGGTGCCAGTTAATTTTGTAGTTCATGTAGTACACAGCCTGGGATGTCATCTGGTCCCATGGATGCTGCATTCTTAGCTTTGGAGAGTGCGGTTTCTACCTGTGTGGCCGTGATTACCGGAATTTGGCAATCTTTTGGTATTGAGATGGGCCCTTTAGGGGGTGTGAGGGGGGTTAAGTTGGCACTGAATTGATCTGCCAGGATATTGGCAATATCCTTGGGATCAGTATATTTAATGCCATTCTGTTGTAGCTCAGTGCAGATGTGAGCATTGCCATTTAGATTCTTGACATAAGTATAGAATGCCTTGTGGTTGTCTTTGGAATCTTTGGCAGTTGTATTTTCGTAACTAGCTTTTGAGGATTTTATGAGGGATCTCAGCTTCTTACTGAGGCTGATCAGGGTGTTTTTTGCATTGTGGGATTTTCCTCTTTTCTGCAACAGCTTTTTCCTTCTGTTGTATAGTTTGTTTATAGCAGAAGACCACCAGATTGGCCTCCTTTTTTTGGAGGAGAGCATCTTGGTTCTATTTGGGATGGCACGATTCATGCATGAGTGGATGTGCTCGTACAGTGCCTTAGTGTAGGATTTAGCAGTTGAACTTTCAGATCCCATCTGCATGGGTGTCATGAAGGTTGTCACTTCTGACGTCAGTAGCATGAAGTTGGCTTTGGAGAAGTTTTATATGGAGGTTTCCTTACTGGGGAGAGGGTGGGATGTGGATGTCAAGGGTGATTTGCTTATGGTCAGACCTGACCAATGAGTGGGTGACCACTGGTGTGGAGCATCTATAGCCCATGTTGGTAATGACCAGGTCTAGGATATTGGAGTCCCTGGTTGGACAATGGATTAGTTGATCCAGGGCATTGGAATTTATGAATTCCAAGAACCGTTGGGAAAAGGTGTTTGTACCCAAGTAGTTTTCCCAGTTAATGGCAGGGTAGTTGAAATCACCCAGTATTAGGGTGTTTGGTTGTATCTTAATATTTTCCAGTATGTGTAGAAAGGTGTAGTGAGAATCTTGGGGCATGGTGGGGGATCTGTAGCAAGCTACAGTTTGGATTGCAGTCTTACCTAGTGTTAGTTGCACCTGGAGAATTTCAGATGCATTGTGTTGGGCAACTAGCCTGGAGGTGTGAATATCCTTGGTGAATATGGACACTCCTCCACCTTTAGTGTTTCGGTCTTGGTTTGTACCCGAAAAGTGTGGTAAGAGTTGTAGCCTGGTATTGCAGGGGTGCTCTCTGGAGCCTTGAACCAGGTCTCAGTTACTGCACAGATATCGATGTTCTCCATTTTTAGGAGTGCCTCAAGAGAGTGCATTTTGAGGTTAAGACTTCTAGCATTGAGTAGCATTACTTTCAGATTTTGCATGCTTGTATCTGTTAGGGTGGTGGTTTTGTCCTTTGAACCTTGCCTAAAAAAGGCACTATAGGGGTGGTAAGAGCTTTAGCCAGTAACCTGAATCCCAGGGGTGACAGATGCAGACCATCTCTGGCAAATCATCATGGTTTGTCGATCATGTCTTCCCAGGCAGACAGATACTGGATCTCCTTTGTATGACACCAGAAGCTTAGCCAGTTGTTGAAGTCAGGCATGTTGTCCTTGTACTGTGGTATCATTATGAGCGAAGGCAGGATGCTACTCAGGGCTAGGGTCATACCTGCCTGGGCCTCCATCTCTCTTTTCATGTAGTCCAGGAAGGTACGTCTCAAGTCATTCACTCCAACATAGACAATGACAGAGTTGTATTTGTACTTGTTGTGGAGTGACTTGAGTGCATGCGTTATGTGGCGGATCCTGGCACTTGACAAGCAGCTGACTGTAATTTTCTCCTTGTTCAGCCTGGTGAGTGGGACATCAGTGTGCCTGACTATAGAGTCACCTTATGACTAAACTGTTGGGTACATTGTCTTGCCTTAGGGGCTGCTGTTGGGTGGCACACTGGTGTTGAGGTATGTCTCACTTTGGTTGTGACTGGTGTTTGCATTTCACTTTTATTCTAGGAGTAAATTAATTTGCTTCTTTTATTCTAGGAGTAAATGAAGTTGACTACAGTCGTTATCCTGATAAAAAACTGCAGAGAAGTTGGTTACGATCATATCTCAAATCTTACAAAGAATTTAAGGGACTTGTTACAGAGGTCACTGAGAAAGAGATAGAGATACTCTACATTCAAGTCAATCAGTTTTCACTGGTGAGTTCTATAGTTCTGATTTTGTATATTCTAAAAACTTGGTTTGTAATGTATTTTATAATTGGTATATAAACACTTTTATTATGTTGCATTTACCAGCACTGTATGATTGTCAAAGCTTGCTTTTATTTCCCATATCTTCAGTGTTATCCACAAAGGGTACAATATCTTTACCCTTTCTGCAATGTGCTGGGTTGTAATACAAACAAAACTTAATTTTATGAGGTATTAAGGGCAGAGATGTCAGAAAAGGTAAAACATGGTATGGGGAAGCATTTTTATTACTCACAGTTCTGAAAGGACATTATCAGACAAAATAAATGTTTTAAATGTCTTCAGATTTTAAAACATTGATATTCTTTAGGGATTACAGAAATAGCTGGGAGGCTAGGTAAGTACTAGACTACCTACCCTTGGAAGACATTTTAAGCCTAGCCAATTTCAAAGTCAAAAGTAAACTTTATTGTCATTCAGACACCACAAGTGCAACTGAATGAAATTGTTACTCCAGGATCTATACAACAATTCACATTACTACATTTAGACATTCCTACTACTTACTATTTACTGTTTTACATACTGACCGACATTTGCTGAGCTAAAAGAGACAAGGTGTTTATTGCACAGCATTCCACAGTTACTGCTTATTGCACAGGATTTGGTTGGCATTAGACTAAGGAAACACTGTATTTGTTGCAAAAATTTCACAGCTGTTACTTATTGCACAGGATGCTGTTTTAGCATCAGCAGATATTGCACAGAAATAAGATTATACTCTGTTAGATTAATTCCACAATGTATTTAAGACCTTTTAAGGTTATTGCACACAAATATGCTCCTCACTCATATTACCTGCTGTCCCTGATGTCAAGTGAGATGGAAGTTGCTATTGGAGCCTTTTCAAAGCTGCAAATCAAACCATGTGCCTTCTGTCTGTGAGGTAAACACCTTAACCACTGTACCAACCTTCAACCATGAAGTGCATCCATGGAGACAGAGTATGTGATCTCAGAAGTAGTGATCAGAGAATAGTGACAGAATGAAATAGCTCTTTTCACAGGCAGCGTACTGCCTAATGTATACTGGCTGTGTTAAAAACAGTACACAAATACTGGAGGTGTTCAGATTATGTGGATGTGCCTCATCCAACTAATAATTGTTTCATCACAATATTTTGGACTGTGAATGTTTGTGATAGGGTCAACTAGCTCATCATATTATTCCCTGCGTATGAACTGTATATTTTAGTTGCTGTCATACTGCTGTTACACTTCTTTGGCAGTTGTTGATGTCTTCAGTTTGTAGCATTTGTTGCCTGCTTGGCTCTATGCTTAGTTCAACAGCTGTGTTTAAGCTTCCCTGTATGACTGATATTGAACTTTAAAGCAGTATCGTAATGGCTATAAAATACGTGCAGATGTATGTTATGTATCAAGATGATCAAGATACATGTCTCCAAATTTATATTTGAAATCCAGCTATCTGTTCTACTTAAGGTTCTTAAACAGTTATTTTATTTTTATTTATTTATTTTACATTTGTTGACCGGGATAGTCCGACTGGATGCATGTCCATTTTCAGCAGAGGCCCGGGGAGAAAAGCTCCAAGGGTAAGCAGATACAGCATTACATATTATAGACTATTTACAGAAATTACATAAGTAAGCAAGTTAAACAAGTTCCACAGGTTACAGTTAATCCTGAGCACAAGTCAGGATTAAATTAAATTACACAGTAAACTGGTTAACAGATTTTTACACATTCTAGAGCGAGTTAGCCAGGCTTGATACATTGACATAGCCAGTTAAGTGACAAATGTTGTTTGAGTCTAGTTTTAAATTGACCTAAGGTGGAAAGTAATGTAATATCAGCTGGAAGAGAGTTCCAGGATCTACTTACAGAGTTTGCAAAGAGTGAATCACTGTCTGTGTTATTAATTTTGCTAGTCTGAATTAGTAGTTTGTTAGAGGATCGAAGCGGTCTAGGATTGTTATAGGGGGTGATAATATTTTTAAGTGCAGGAGTATTGTCCGGATTATAGAGGATTTTATAGGCCATAATCAGTTGGTTATACTGGATTAGGCTGGGTAGTTCAAGCCACCCAGGCTGATTTAGATTGATGCAATGATGTGTCCTAAAAGGCAGCCCAGTGGCAAACCTGGCAATGTGGTTGTAGCAAGTTGAGAGTTTGTTAAGGACAGTCTTGTTTAAATTCGAGAGTAGAGGGGATGCATACAGAAGGGTTGAAAGAAGGTGAGAGCGAGCTATGGCAATTTTAGCTGGAGGGGTTAGGAAGGCTTTTATTCTGTAAAGTGACCCTAGTTTTTATTGATGGTTTTGATAGTTTGGTTAACATGTAGGTCAAATTTTAGATTATTGTCTATGATGACACCTAATAGTTTTGTAGATGGGTCAGGGGAGATTATTGTGCCATCATTTGATTTTATGGTAAAGGTGAAAGCGGTAGACCTACGTGTTGGTGAAAATAACAGCATTTTAGTTTTTTGGGGATTTAGGATCAGACGATGTTCAGAAAGCCAGTTTCCTATGCTATTAAAGGTGGTCTGGGTAGCTGACCAGAACTCTACTGGAGATGTGGCTGAGCAAATCAGAGTAGAGTCATCAGCATATTGGATACAGCTGACTTTTGGGATGACAGTATAAAGGTCGTTAATGAAGATGGAGAACAGCAAGGGCCCTAGTATAGAGCCTTGTGGTACTCCAAGGGTGTTGGTAGAAGGTTAGAGAGTTTGTTCTGCCAGAGGACAGCCTGCTGTCGACCATTCAGGTAGGATTAAAACCATTGGAGGGCTCCAGTATCTAGACAGAATGTTTGCAGGGTGTGGATTAAAAGTTGGTGATCAGCCATATCGAATGCCTTGGAAAGATCCAAAAAGAGGGCTGGGGATATATAATTATTGTTGCAATTATGGTTTATGGTATTAGTAAAGGCTAGGAAGGCTGAAGTAGTGCTGTAAATAGGACAGAAGCCATGCTGAGTGTCTGCCATAAGGCGATTTTGGATTAGGTGGTGCATGAGTTGTCTATGAATACATTTTTCCATAATCTTTGCAAGTGGAGAGAGTATAGCTATTGGCCTATAATTGGAGAATTCAGTAGATCTGCCTCCTTTGTGAATTGGGATTACATAGGATATTTTCCAGATGGTGGGAATTTTAGCTTCTACTATGGTTCGATTGATTAGTATTGAGACGGGGTAAGCAATAGCATCAGCTGATTTTTGTAGGTACTCGGCAGGGAGTTGGTCAGCAGAAAGTGTAGTGGGTTTTAATTTTTTGATCAAGGTACGGATAAGTGAAGTGGCGACTGGTTGGAAGCTGAACGCGAGTAGGTTTCTAGGGGTGCTACTTTCAGTACCAGGGGAGCTAGGAGGGTAGTTGGCTAGCTAGGGCTTGAATTGTCTCAGTAAAGAATTGGTTAAAACTATCAGAAAACCTCTTCAGGGGTTTTATCAATAGTAGTAGCAGGGATTGGGGGTGAGGTTTGTCTAGGATGTAGTAGATTATTTAAACCTACCCAAATCTTCTGAGGGTTATTTTGATTTACTGTCTGTAAATTACAGTAGTATTGTTTTTTTGTCTTGTAAAATTGATTTTTTGGTTTAGTTCCTGGATTGCCTGTATTTAATGTGATCTTGAGGGTCTTTAGAAGAACGCCATAAAGCCCATGCTTTGTTTCTAAGGGTAATTTTGAGTTTAGACTCTAGAAAGCCATGGTGCAGTTTTTGCCTTGGTTCTCTTTGAATGAACAGGTGCATGCGAATCAAGGACCTCAAAGAATTTGTTGTTAAAGTATGCTACTGCTTCCTCTAAGGGGAGGTGTTTTAGAATAGACCAATTACATGAGTTTAGTTCTTGTTGGAATTTGGCAGGATCAAAGTTTTTATTGTTTCTAACCTTTCTGAGTAAGGGTTGTTGGGAATTAACGGTTTTGTGCTTAATTACATATGTGAGAAGGTGATCGCTTAGGCCATTAAGGAGGGTACCAGAGGTGTACAGTTGGGGGTGACTGAGTACCCAGTCAAGTATACTTTCTTTTTGGTTGGGTTTACTTATCCTGGTAGGGGTGGATATGATTTGTGTAAATGCATGCAGGTTAATATGGGTGGTTGGGGATTCTGAGGAACAGGTGCCCCAGTCTATGTTAAAGTCTCCAAGTAGTAGGGTTTCTTGGGGGTAGTGGCATGATAGCCAGTACAGGATATCTTCAAATGTAGATATATTGTTACCTGGGGGAATGTACATACAGATGATATTAATGCATTTATTTTTATTAAGTTGCAATTTGGTGGCAGGAATCTCTGAGTTATTAATCTGAGGAGGTTGTATTACATCTATGGTGACATTCAACTCAGATTATATTATAGAGTACAGCTACCCCACCCCCCTTCCTTGAAGCACGATCCAGCCTGTGTATGTTGTACCTAGGTGGTAACACTTCATTGTCTTTAGTGATAGGTTTTAACCAGGTTTCAGATAAACAGAGAATCTCAGGGGAGTGGACATCCAGAAGTGCATGCAATACATGTACCTTGTTATTAATGCTTCTAATATTGAGATGACAGACTAGGAGAGAGTTAGTTGGTCTATTAATTGTAGGTTTGTAGCTTAGATTGCAAGTAGAGGGGGTATGTGTATCTGAAGTGAGTGGGCCATGGTTGGGGTGAATATCACCACCAAGTATTAGGTTGAGTCTATACTTGGTGATAAACTTCAGGAATTTGTTTATTAGTTTGTGGTAGTGTTTGGATCTAGAGCTAATGTGCCTGGGGTTGAGATGTTGATAGACTGAACAAGATGTTGGATAGGATCTGGTACTGTAAGTATGGTTGAAGGTGGAAGGATTTACATCTGGGGTGATAGTATGGTCTTTTGGGACCTGAAATCCCATGAGAAACTGGTTTTCATACAAGGTAAGGAGGTATGGTCTGAACAAGAGGGGTAGTAAAGAGGAGTATATCATTATCTGTGATTCAGCTAGTGAGTTAAGGAACTGTTTTACCTGGTGATGCAGCACCAGAAGATAGAGTGGTGAGGTCAAGGTACTGGAAGGGGGATGGGAGAATGCCAGATGAAAGCTAATAGGTGCTATTAAAATGTAGGTAGTAGAATGGGGGTGGGAGGAATTATCCCAGATGAAAGCAGATAGGATCTAGAAAGTGGGGGAGTGGCTATAGTACTATAAATTTAGAGGTATTGGGGGCAGGGAGGGGAGCGAAGAGAGCCCGAGCATAGCGGGGCTATTGCAGTTTACAAGGTTTCCTAATGTGTCCTAAAGCTATAAGGTAAGTATTACAGCTCTTAATGTAAGAGTCAATTTACTTCAGTTACAGGGGAAGGAGGCAACCACTCAAGTAGAAACAAAGAGCCCTGTCATGAGTTATCATTTTTTTCTGGTTTAAATGTTCTTTGGTTGGGATTAACCAGTGATGCTGAGCCAAAAACTAATGTAAAATATTTTCATCCCCATGCCGTGATTACCTACAGTCCAATTCCTGTCATTTTAAGCTGGAGATTATGCCAATATGCATTAGGCACAAAGCAGAGAAACTGTTTCTGGATGAGGCACTGAACTACCTCCAGACTCCCATCCCCTCGCTTACAGTTGGGCAATTAGGAGGATCAAAAGTTCACCTATGGCACAAAGATATAGGAGAAATCCAGACCATCTGTCAAAAATCCATGAGTACACAGGGAGGACATACTGATTGCAAATGGAAGACACCCCAACCAAAAATTACTGTATTATTGGGCCTGGTTTCAGGATGAGGATTTTGATTTGTGCTTGTGTCATAAAATGACTGAGTTCCTGTCTGCAGTCTGAATGCAGAAATATTGCTCTCAGAAATTTAAAAACAGTTCTCATCAGTGTTTATCTGGGCCCTGGCTGTGTTCCACATATTTTATTGTTAGCATATAATCCTTAAAGAATATACTACATAATGATGTAGATAGAGGCACAATAGGATGTTTAAGGTCTATTATATACTAACACTGAAATATGTGGAGTACAACCAAGCTAGTACTATATAAACTGTTAAAGTACAAACATAATTAGGATACTGAATTAGAGCCTAGATTTATAGTTTTATTTTGGGAATATGGTGTTTTATCAGACTTGGTTGTATTTAAGAGCATGTTTAACATATAGAGTTGGCTGTTAGCAGTGAATGAGTTACAAAGACATTAAACAGTGGTAAAATTCCTTAACTAGGAATAGGCTCTATTGTATGCCCTTGCCTACTTACACTGCTTTATACTACAGAAAATAATGCTTACAGACTTTGAAAAAAACATCACTGAATTCTAGTCCATTTACTAGAGCCAAGAAAAGACCAACAGTTGAGCTTTAAAGGTAAAGTAATTTAGATGGCCAATCATATGCTCTGAAAAAGAATCCAGGCTTACATGCTAACAACAGGTATAGCAGTGGGAACATCACAGCTCAGATAAAGAATTTTTATTTTACACACAAGATTTATTAGGGTTTCCTAGCAGCACCTAATATTTTCAGAGAGAGATGTGACAGTTGGATCACCATTACTGGAGGCACCAGTCACTATGGAGGAACCAGTCTTCTAGGAACCCAACTGTGTAAATCTGTCTGCAGGGGACCAAAAGTCAGTCACTGACAATTTATCCATCACAACTGTACTCTGGCTAATCAGGGAAGCATTTATAGCAGTTTTTACACGAGATATCTGAAAAGAAACCCTTATGAGAGACTAAGATTCTACCATCGTGCCACCATACACACCCAAACAAGCCTGTCCACATCGCATATATCCTAGGTATTTGTAGTAAGATTCACAAAAGAATCTACGTTTTGATTTTATTGCTTTACCGAACAAGGTGAAGGCATTTCAGGTGCAGTTGTGCAAAATGGTCTGTGTTCCTTGTTGCCAACATAAATCTTAGAAAATGGGAATATTTTTTTCTTCTTTTAATTTTGTCTCAGACGTTTCACAGTTACTTTTGTTGAAAAAATAGTAGATACATATGCAGTCCCATAAAGGTAAAAAAATTGTACCTTATGCCACATAACAGTTAATACATTGTCCACCCTTAGAAACAAAACATTTCTGTTACCTTTAAAGATCTGCTGCAAAGAAAGTAAACTCCATTGAAGTTGCCAGACAATGGACACACACTGTTGGGAATGCATTCTGGTCCCAGAATGCATGCAAACTAACGAATAAAAAATAATCACATTAAAAATGCTTGTTTTTGGTGTTCTTGCTGCACACAAGCTTCAGAACTTTTCCAAATTCATCACATCATTTGCTTTGATAATGTAGTTCAGAAGCAGGTAGTACTGGGCCAGATAAAGCAGTGTAGACTGTGGTGTGACAGCTGAGTTTGAGTAAAGATTTGTGAGCAGAGATTTGTAACAGCAGATTATAGCAGTAACTAACTGTTATTTAAACCAAACTGGATTTTTTCCACCACATCTCTGTTATAAATGAGAAAAAAGGGATGTTAATGGCAGCAAAAAAAAAACATTATCCTAAGTTTAGAATAGATGAAGTAGAAGTGGGATGGGTTATGCAAAGCTAAAATTTACAAAATATGCACTAAAATCTCCTTTCCTTTTACTCCCATCTTCACCATATCCAGACTTAATCAAGCTACAATTTCACTTTGCAAAATTGAGCTAATTATCAATCACCTAATAAAATGTCTGTCACCTGTACAGTTTTCCATACATAAGGGTGCTGCTTTGTTCCTAGAACAACATATAATGTGTTAGGTTTACAAGAAATATTTGAGTTAATGATCCACTTCATCTTTCAGGGAGTTCATCAGTGTGGTAAAATGTGACATACAGACCCTCCTATGATTCTGCTAAAAGGAGCCATTTATCCAGGTAAGGAAAATAGTGCAGTTGTGTTCACATAGACACATTAGCAGCAGCAGTTAGGCAGTCACAAGCCATGGCTGAGAGAAAGGTCAGTTATAAGAAAGACTGCACTTCGCGCCTTAATTGTTCCTTTTTTGTCTGTGTCCATAAAGTGCCAGCAAGGACGATTACAGATATTCTTGGAGATGACAAAAGAAACCTTGGGAATTTTAACCAACCCTAGTCAAAGCAACCAGAAATGTAAACATGTCATAACATTTTAGAAAAATGCATCTGTCATTCTAAGGATGATAGCAAGGAATCACATCAGGATACTGCAGTATAACTGTGACAGATGGGCTTATAGATCAGCACCCACTGCTACCAGTTTATATGTGATGATCATGTCCTCAGGGATCCTTATTTGTACTGCTAACTGCAAATGCTGAAAGATAGACAACTGGCCTTAAGAGCATAGGCAAGTGTGCGTTACTGAATGGGGTTGTGACCAAGACTTGCCATATTCAAGTAAGCCACACACCAAACATCTGCAGATCATAGTTTCACTAATTAGCTTCCCAAGACTTCATCCACCTAACTCCCTATGCACTTTTTGCATTATATTAACCAGCTAACTAGCTAAAACTGCAGGCTAATTTGTACATGTACACTTAACTCTAGCTGAAGATTTACCGAATTCTAACTACTTACTTGTAATTCCATGTAGCGGTAGCACAGCCCCATAGGCAATGAAATTCAGGCTTGAGTTTCTGTTCCAGAACTGCACTCCACTGTGCACACTTGAATTAAAGCTGCTAACAGTTTTTGTTTCTGCTTAGAACCCCAGTTTCTGTACTTCCTATTTGACTTTATTTTTGAATGCATTTTTTTTCTGTTTCTGCAACCAAAAAGTTGTAGTACTGATAAGGTAATGTATCATTTGACCTGGGGGCCAACATTTCAACTAATACTGAGCTTTTCAGGCACGAAAAGTATGTGCACATTTGAGAAGTCAGATGTTCTTCGTGTTTCACTGTTTCAATCATTACATTTGGGGTAATCCTGCTGGCAGGTTGCCCTCAGTCGGCCTGAATTCCAAAGTCTTGGGTCCTGTGTCGGTTGCTGTCGCCCCTTCCTTGACGTCAGGGGTATAAAAGATGCAGCCGATGCCATTTTCTTCAGTCTTTCTTGCCGTGCGGTGCCCGAAGCAGAAGCAGTTCGTAAGTGCCGGTCGGCCGATTCCTGAGATTTTCGTGTGTGAGTTTCAGATCCGAAGTCTTCATTAAAGCTAAGTACCCCGTTGGGGAAACTTTTTTCTTGCTCCAGACCGATGTCAGAAAAAGTTAATAATTGTATTTCTTGTGGAAAGCAAATACCTCATAAGGACTTTCATTCTTACTGTATTCCTTGCCTAGGCCCTGACCATAACGTTTCAGGTTGTTGGTTTTGTGCTAGATTTAACCAACACACTAAGCGTCGGTATGATTTTGCATGAAACTATTTTGGATGCAGGTTTAATTATCCAGAAATGTCGTCGGATAGCCATCCGACTACCGGAGTACACAAAAAACGCAAAGAAAAAGATAGATAGCCGAGGCCCAAAACTGACGAAGTTTCTCCTAAGCCACTCGCCGGTTCTCAGTGAGGTGCTTTTGCAGCCCCTGACACCCGCTACTTTAGAGTCGCAGGCCACTACCGACTATCACGTGGAGTCGGCTATGCCGCTGGAAACTCAAGGTATTGGAGCCTCGGACAGTATTCCTTCAGATGGGTCCAGAGCCGCTGGGCAGGCACCGGCTTCTGAGGGTGTATTCAGACCTAAACATCTATACATTAAACCGACTTCAGCTTTAAAGGCAAAGACTAAAGCACCTTCAAAGACAAAGAAACAAACTCAAAAGCCACGTGGACAGACCTCCATGCCCAAAAAACAGATGCTCAAAATGGCTGAAGATTTGATTACCTTGATCAGGGGTTCCCATCCCCCTCCTGATAAGGGGTTCCCATCCCCCTCCTGATAAGAGGCCTAGGCAAGAGACAGACTGTGAATCTTCAGATCAGGTTTCAATTTCTTCTGATTCCTCTTCTGATCAGGAATAGTCTCTTGCCCCCATGAGGATTTTGATGCTGAATAATTTATTCCTTCAGCTTCTCCTCTTGAGGACTATTTTTTTGAGGAAACCGTGCATACCATGAGGGAGCACTTCCACTGGGAGAGCCAAGATTTTTCAGAATCTAAAAAGAGGCTCAGGGACTTCCTTTTACTACCTCAACACAGGCCTCTAGCCATTCCACCTGTGTTTGACATTGTAGATGATGTGTTTTCAGAATCTAGTCTGACCCCTGACGCCTTACCTCCAGCTCCTGTTAAGCCTGACAGATATTACAGGGTTCCTGACTCTCATAAATTCCTTTTCAAAAACCCTGCTGCAGACCCAGAAACTATTTCACAGGGTCCCGAAGGGGTTAAGGCTTCTGCTGCAAAAAAACCTACTCGCTTTGACAGAGATTCTAGTGCACTGGATAGATGGGGGAAAAAAGGTTTACACATCTGCTACCTTGGCTATAAGGGCCTTACTGTCAGTTTCATATGCTCAAATATCAGCAACCTGTCATGGCATTGCGTAAACAGAAAATGTTGTTAAACTCTGAATGTGCAGAAAACAAGGAAATGCAGGATTTATTGCATGCAGCTGAACAAGTTGGAAAGCATACTTTGCAATGTGGTTTTGATTCTCTGGAGGCCTCCTGCAGGGCCGCAGTTACGGGTTCTGTAATTAGGAGACATGCTTGGTTAAAGGAACAAAATCTGCCTGATCGTGTCAAAGTTAAATTATTAGATGCACCTTTACAGCATGATACTTTGTTTGGTGTTAAGGCAGAAGAGGTGTTAAAGAAAATGGGGGACAAAGCTAAATCTATGCAAACTGTCAAAGATTTTTTACAAGTACAGCCACCTAGGTTTAGTAGACACTGGCCTACCAAGAATTGGTCCTTTCCTGTGTCAGACAGACCTCAATGGGGCAGATCCAGACGCCCTAGAGGCAGATCCCAGGTGCAAGGTTCATACAGGTCAAAGCAGTGGGGGTGCTTCTACCTCCAAAAGTGGAGAAGACAAATCACAACCTTACAGGAAACAGTCCCAATGACTTCCCCCTGCCTGCACCAAGCACTTATCTCCTAGCAGCACCCTTAATGGGAAAAATAGCACTTTTCTCTCAAAATTGGCACATTGTAACCCAGGACAAGTGGGTTCTAAACCTAGTGTCACAAGGCTACAAGTTCAACTTCCATACCCTGCCAAAGGCAAATGATTGGCCAGATCTGCCAAAAAATCAGTGGGCAGAGGCACAAAAACAAGTCTCATCCCTCATGGACATGGGGGCCATTCAACAAGTACCAGAGCAAGAGCTGGACAAGGATTTTACTCAAGACTGTTCTTGGTATCCAGAAAGGACAAAGCCTGGAGACCAATACTGGACCTATCTATTCTAAACACATTCCTGGATTTACCAAAATTCAAAATGTTAACCTTGCAGCAGCTTCTGCCCATGCTGGGCACGAAGGCTTGGCTTGTGACTTTAGACCTAAAAGAGGCATACCTGCATGTCTCAATCAGGCAGTCATGCAGAAGATACCTCAGATTCAAGGCTGGCTCAATGCACTACCAATTCTCTGCACTGCCCTTTGGCTTATCTACTGCGCTCAGGGTCTTTACAGAATGCCTGGCACCAGTAATTGCATTCTGCAGACAAAGAAGAATACAAATATATCCTTACTTGGACGACTGCCTAATTCAAGCAGAGAACAAGGACATTCTTCTACAGCATCTGGCATTTGTGAAAAGACTTCTAACATGCCTAGGGTACACAGTCAACGAAAAGAAATCAAAACTAGTACCCTCTCAAGAGATAGTATTCCTGGACGCAAGCTTAAATACAACTGCCCAGATGGCTTATCTCACGCCAGACAAACAAAGGCAACTGACTACCTATTTCAAAATATTGGCAACAAAGGCCCAGTTATCTGCAAGAAAAATTCTGCAGGCTTTGGGCTTCATGGCATCCTGCATCCTATTAATTCCATATGCAAGACTGCATATGAGGAAACTTCAATGGTACCTAAAAAGTGTTTGGACTTAACATTGCCACAGCCTGGAAACCATGATTACTCTCATTCTCTGCCTGCAACAGGAGTTTCGATGGTGGGCGAAGGCTTTCAATGGATGCATCAGATTCTGCCTGGGGGGCCCACATGGCAGGAAGATGGATTCAGGGCACATGGTCCGCAAACCAAATGCATCTACATATCAATCAAAAAGAGATGCTAGCTGTTCAAAATACCCTGACAGCCTTCAAGGACCTACTTCATCCTGGCCAACTACTGATAAAGACAGACAACACCACGGTCATGTGGTATATAAACAAGCAGGGGGGCACACATTCTTACCCCCTTTGCAGACTAGCCATGACTTTGTGGGACACAGCATTGGCTTACCAAGTTCATCTGCAGGCACAATTCATGCCATGAATGGAAAATACTCTGGCAGACGAACTAAGCAGAAACCTCATGGAGCCCCACGAGTGGCAGCTGGATCCACAAATCTTCAGCATGATAACAAGGAAATGGGGATGCCCGGACATAGATCTATTTGCTTCCCCTCGCAACTACCAACTAAAAAGATTCTGCACAAGGACTTATCACAGACAAGCATGGAAAGTGGACACCCTATCTTTCAGCTGGAAAAACCTATCGGTATATGCCTCTCCTCCACTACCTCTCCTCCCCAAGGTACTCCTAAAGGTCAGACAGGAGAAGCCAAAGATGATACCGATTGCCCCAGACTGGCCCCGCCAGTACTGGTATCTGATCTTAAGGAAGTGTCTCCCAGCCTGGACCTTACCTCAAACACCTTATCTACTGTGTCAACAAAACAATCAGATCCTGCACAGCCAACTCGGGACTCTAAACCTGGCAGCATGGCGGTAATGTAGGCATACAAAGCACACCTCTCAGTAAAGCTGTGATGTATGTCATTTTGGAAGCCAGAAGGCCTAGTACTAGAAAATCTTATGCTGGAAAATGGAAGAGATTTTGTGCTTGGAACCAGACATAAGGAACTGATACAGCTGTACCAAATATTCCTCAGATTTTGCAATACTTAACCGAGATGCTGGACAAAGGCCTATCTTTTTCAACAATTAAAATTCATGCGTCTGCCAGTTCGGCTCATTACAATACAGAGCCACCAATCTTTTCTCATCCTTTATTAAGGCAGTACCTCAGAGGAGCCAAAAACTTAAGGCCTCCAAGGAGATCACCAATACCTGCATGGGACCTCAACTATGTCTTGGAAAAACTCACCCTGCCTCCTTTTGAGCCAGCTGCTACTGCTGATATAAAGTTTTTATCTTGGAAAACAGCTCTGCTCCTAGCAATAACTTCTGCAAGATGAGTATCTGAGCTACAGGCACTCATGGCTGTGGAACCTTTTATAATTTTTTATTCCAGACAGGGTCTGTCTGAGGACAAACCCAACATTTATGCCTAAGGGTGGTGTCCAGTGTGGCTTTTAACCAAACTATTCATTTGCCAACTTTTTATCCAAATCCACAGAACAAGGGGGAGAGAATTCTGCATTCTTTGGACATACACAGACAGCTTAGATTCTATTTGGACAGAACCAAAGTTTTCAGGAAGACAGAGCAATTACTAGTGGCATATGCTGCAGGATCACAAGGAAAGGCCTTCTCCAAGCAGACTATTTCAAAGTTGATAGGCCACTGCATTCGTTTCCGCTATTTACAGCATGGCAAGCCAGTGCCTAAGGGCATTAGGCCACATTCAACCAGAGCTGCAGCCACTTCAGCAGCCTTTCTCAGGGGAGTACTAACCAAAGACATTTTAGAAGCTGCTACCTGGAGTTCAGTGCACACTTTTACAAAGCATTATTATCTGCCACGCTACTCTAAATCCAGGGCAGGCTTTGCCACTGCAGTTCTGCAGGGCCTTATAGCCGCTCCTAATGCTGCTTAGCTCCAGCCTCCCAACCATAGCTTTGGGACTCTACCCAAATGTAATGACTGCAACATTGAAGCATGAAGAACGTAGTACAGTTGTGTGCACTTACCATAAATGTAGATGTTAGAGTGTATTCACTGTTGCAGTCCAGGTTACCCACCTGCCATCCCCCTTATTTCTGCTGGAACATATCTTTCCTTCTCTGATTTATACAACCTATGTGGTGTATTTGCTTGTAGATGAAGGTAAAGTTTATGTTGGTGCATGTGTTTTTATATATAAATGTATATAATTTTGGCTACACTTTAGGGGACACCTGACATCTGGGGCAAGAAAAACTGAAGAAAATGGCGTTGGCTGCATCTTTTATACCCCTGACGACTTGACGTCAGGGGAACGGGTGACAGCAACTGACGCAGGACCCAAGACTTTGGAATTCAAGCCGACTGAGGGCAACCTGCCAGCAGGATTACCCCAAATGTAATGACTGCAACAGTGAATACACTCGAACATCTTCATTTATGGTAAGTGTACGCAACTGTACTTTTCCTTTAACAGTTATGCTGCTTTTCTGCTGAAACAGTTGCATATACTGTACAGTTTACATACTTTATTTGCTATAAGCTTTACTGAAAGCAATAACTGCAGTTTATCAAAACGTAGTTGCACGTAAAAGTTTGCTTAATGCAGCTTTTCTGTATGGTTTACTGAAAGTCAAGTTCAGGCCTCACTTACTGTAGCTTGTTAAAATAACATTTTGCAGTTGAATAAAATAACAGCAAAAAGGAAAACAATCAGAAGCCTATAGTTGGAACAGCAGTAATTGTATAGAAAGGATGCCAGAACCAAAATGTGCAGTGCCATGGGATGATGGGTGAGGGGCTTGTCCTTAAGCAGTGATCTTAATGTTCAGACAGCTGTTTTTATAGTGAGTATGCTTACACAATTGTGCTGTGCTTTTAAGGGTGTCTTCTGGAGAACTTTAAATTTATAGGAGAGGACAGAATCAAGCGTTATACTGTCTGTTGACAGTAAGCAAATGAATGCCTGTAGCATATCCTGCAGAACATCTTAAGTTAAATCCTTGTGTACCGATGGTGCCTAACACAAACATCCTCCTTATTTGTAAGGACAGTATAGCAGTGGATAACTATTGGAAATATTGCTTCCTCTACCCTGCTAGTCAGTGCCTTAGATCACCAGTGTCAGAATAAGATAGCAAGCTGATAAAGAGAGTAGAGGATATGGCAGGAGATATCCCTAATGAGGTACTGGAGTTGTAAGGTGACCCTTATGGCCTCCAAAACTGGAAAGCATGCCATCAGACGTGGCTAAAATATAACAGAATATAGTAAAAGAGCATAGCCAAAGGCTGTTGTATGTAGACATGTTTGGTTTATAACACAGAGCACTGTCATGTGATATTAAGAGGCAGCTACTTAAATTTTAAGTCAAAAATGTATCCCTTTCTCTTCCCAGGAAATATTGCATCTCTAAGTGTCAAAGGTGTTCTTTTGGTGCAATTCCTGCTGATATATCTGTAGAGTCTTTTCCCATAATGCCCTTTCTTCTGCCACTATCAGAGTACACATGAACCTCTTTACCGTAAGCATGATATATTCATGGAACTTGTCATAGCCATACATTATTCCTGACGGTGTCTTTTCTGTTTGAGCATATCTGTTCTCTGTATGTGTAAATGTTCTTCACCCACAAGCAGATGGTCTATTCTCTTGTAAAATGACAGCTCCTTTAGTATTTTGACTAGCCATCTACTTGCAGCATGCAGTAGTGTTTTAATGATGGCAAAACTGTAACAATTTGTGAGTATTTCAAAACACTTTTCTTGTTCATAGCTCTGTCTCCAGATCAATCTTTTATAGTAACAACTTTTTAGAGGCATTGTTATCTTAGATATTTTAGGCAGAAGTTTTGCAGGTACTGTATGATTCTTAGAAACTTCTGTGAAACCCCACTTGCCTTCTAGCACTTATATTTGCATAGCTGCTCTGGCTTTTTCTACATCAACCTTCATTTCTTCTAAAGTTTGAATATAACCCATATATTTCATACCTGTCACTCATTTCATGTTTGCTTTTACTTAACTCGTTATGCTTTCTGTATTTAGCAGTAGTATCAATCTCTTGTCATGCTGTTGTCTGTCTTACATGGATGGGTCATCACTTAGGATTGCATCTCCTTTGACACCTTCAGTTATTTGTGCAGGAGATAGGAAATCCCCAGATTTCTGTAGGGACAGTCTGCTTCCCAACATTTGCCCGTCAACCCTCCTCCTCCCAGACAGGGACAAGCAGGCTCTCTTTCATCATTCTTATCTTTTCCCCAAACCAGCATTCCAGCAACATCGACACGACTCAAGCTAATATCAGCTAGGTCATAGTCAGGGCTTTATCCCTCTACACTATGGAGCTGGATGTCTTAAAGCTGTGGTTTCTTAATTATTCTTTTCAAGAGAAATATGGTAAGTAAACCATACATTATGAGAGTTAGGATTTCGGCACCTGTGTTGCATTGCTGTCATTTCCATTATAGATTACTGATATGTTTTTTTTTTTCGGCTCTCTATTGAAATGTTGGCACTCAAAATACCATGTGCTGTGAAGCTGAAAAAAAAAAGACTGAGAACCCAGAGAAGAGTAAATCTCTCTTCTCCTTTAAACTTCTTTTGGGGGGGGGGGTTAATCCCCTCATCCCAAACTTATATGTGTATATATATATATATATATATATATATATATATATATATATCCTTATAGATTCATAGGTTGGTGCTAGGCTGTCGGACCTACGGCCTATACAAGCCTAGCCATAACAATTCCCTGGAAATTTCTTCCCACAATATTTACTTCTTTGGACCCCTATTTAGCAAGGGCGACTGACGTGATCCCCGGGGTGAATTTCCTATCTCCCATCCAATCGTCAAGGTTCCTTTTGAAGAGGGCCAAGGAGGTGCTCTGCTTCACATGTATGGGCAGTCTATTCCAGAGTATGGGGAGTCTCTGGCTCAGAAACCTATCCCTCCAGCATGTTTTGTTCATTGTGATGACAAGGTTTAGATCCCTGGAGCATGTCTCTCTGAGGAATTGGGATTTCATTAAGTGGAGCTTGTCCAACAGCTCGGGGTTTGACATGGCCTTGTATGTTAAGCAAAGATTGCCTCTGAGTAGACAATGTGCTACAGAGTACAGCTGGAGTTTTTTTTAGATCGTCAGCATAGGTCATCTGCGGGCCTGTGATTTTTTTAGTGAGGTATTTCTGTGGCCTTTCCAGCTGTTGCAGATGTCTTGTGAGGTACATACCAAATGGGGCGTTGTACTCTATAATGGGTATAATGAGGGATGAGCACAGTGGGACAATGATCTCCTTTTTTCTGGATGAAAAGCCCTTGGTGATGAGGTGTGCCACATAGAAGGATTTCCTGACTGTTGAGGCGATGTGGTTATCAAAGGTGAGACCACTGTCCACCTGTGTCCCTAAGTCTCTCATCACACTTTCGGTGTTTAGTGTACTGCCACCTATGTGGAAATTCATGGGTACATGTTTTTTCCCAAAGAGGATAACTATACATTTCTTGGCATTAAGCTTGAGCCCATGGCTCTGTCACCAAGCATCTGTTTCTGTAAGGCCCTTTTGTAGAATGTATGTTTATATTGTGTGTGTGTGTGTGTGTGTGTGTGTGTGTGTGTGTGTGTGTGTGTGTGTGTGTGTGTGTGTGTGTGTGTGTGTGTGAACTCCAAGATTGACATACCTGGGAGAAAAGGGAATATTCGGAGAAATGTCGTCTTGGACATAGTATATACAAGTCTGATCTTTTGCCCATTCAGTCTTCATGTTTCAGGATGCAATCTAACGGGTCCTGACATTTCAAATGGTTACTGTTTTTTCATCAGCATAAGGCTTTAATCTCATCAGAAAATATTTTGAAACATTTTAATTAAGATGGAAAATGTAATTTATTATTAATGCCACAGTTGCCAGTGAACTTGACAATTGTGCCTGGTTGTTCATCTGATGAAACATCTCTCTGCAAGGAAACTCCCAGTGCTCCCGAGATGAACCCACTATGAATTTCCTTTATTTCTTCTGCAGTCTGAGTAATCTCTGTAGCCTGTATGCTGTGACATGTGGGAGGGGACACCCACTTTATTATAAGTGACTTTCCTCTACAACATACAGAAAACTGAGACACTGTTACAGTTAAGCTTATGCTAGCCTGCTCTGATTATATTGACATGGTATCAAGAGTGCAGTAATTAATGTGGAACAGCTGGATGCTGGGTTCCCAAGTCCGCTTGTTTTATACATTATATTCATCAGTCCTGTCCAGTGATCCGTAAGAATCACTACCTGCAAGTGTTGAACTCGGATCAGTGGCAGCAATAAATTTAATTGATATCCAGCTCTTGACCCTACTCATTTTGGATTTGTCAGAGGGAGATCATTCCTGTTAAACCTGGTGGACTTCTTCGAGACAGTCACCAAGGCCTTGGGTGAGGGGAAATCTGTGCATTCAGCCTACTTGGACTTAGCCAAGGCATTTGACACTATTCCCCACTCAGGCATCATTGACAAACTCAAACAGCAAAGTTCCGTATAAACAGACAAAAAACTTCTTTAATCACAAAAGTAATAACAATTCCCACTGCATGAGCGCTTTCGTCTGCCCAAAGCAGACTTCATCAGAATGATCATTGACAAACTCACCAAACTCGGCATCAACCCTTGTATCATTAGATGGGTCGCTAACTGGCTCACTGATAGAACTCATATAGTCAAAATAAGGGACCTCCAACAGCAGACCTGTAATCAGTGGTGTTCCGCAGGGATCAGTCCTGGGACCTGTACTGTTTGGAATCTATTTCTCTGAAGTACAAGCAAAAACAAAATGGCTGTGGCTGACAGTTTGCTGATGACTGCAAACTGGGAGTGGTCATAGAATCTCCAAATTATGTCAACATCCTACAAGAGGTTCTCTCACAAATTATTGGTGCAAAAGGCATGACCTTAAACTCAATGCAAAAAATGTATGATCATTCCTTGGACATAGTATATACAAATCTGATCTTTTGGCCATTCCTGCTAACTAGCACATCAGTAGCAACACCCTAAGTACACACTCAGCGGTGAGAGACCTGGGCACACAGGTTGACAGCAGCCTTACCTTTGACCACCATGTCTCCACAGTGGTAAGAAGGGCATTCTATATTGCTCATCTCATAAGTAAGGGCATTGCCTTCAGAAAAAAAGAAGTTATAACCTCCCTGTACAGAATCTTCCCTCATCAGGCTAATAATTGAATACAACGCCCCTTTTAGTATATACCTTTCCAAGCACATGCAGCAATTGCAGAAGCCACGAAGGTTCCTCCCAAGGAAAAAATTAAAGGTCTTCAGCATCTCTCCTATGGGGATCATCTGAAATTACTGTCACTTTATTCTGTTTCATACATTCTACTCAGAGGTGATCTCTGACCCTGCTTTATTGAAAATGCATATCCGTAAGTAAAATGGTACATGGATTACTTGCTTTAAAGACCTTAACCTGGTATGTGACATTAATAAAACCTGTGGAGGAACAGATTTATCTCCAAGAGGTTATCACATCGTTGGAACAGACTCCCACTTCATATCAAACAGAGCACCTCATTGGCCCTCTTCAAACACAGTCTAGACGATTGGATAGGTGACTGTAAATTCACCCTGGGGGTTCCACCTGTGTCCCTCTTGGACAGGGGCAGTAGGTGCTGATTGTGGAAATAAGGGTAAGAACGTGGCTAGGCTTGTAAGGGTCCTATGGCCATTAGCCTAGTAACTTCCTATGATCCTGTGCACAGGAACAAATAAAAGTAATTTATAGGTTCATAGGTAGGTACTAGGCTATTGGCCCTAGGGCCTATACAAGCCCAGCCAAAAGGGTACCCTGGCTTTTGCCACCCAAGAAAATTATTTTCCTGTGCCACTGTCGAGCAGAGCCACAGAAGTAATCCCCGGGGTGAATTTCCCATTTCCCATCCAATCATCAAGATTTTTCTTGAGTACTAATGAGAAGCTTTGTTTGATATAGATAGGTAGTTTATTCCAGAGTATGGGGAAGTCTCTGGGACAGGAATATATCCCTCCGGCCTGTTCTGTTTATTGTGGCGACAAGGTTTAGGTCCGTAGAGCGTGTAGCTCGGAAGGATTGAGACTTCTTTAAGTGGAGCATGTCCAACAGCTCTGGGTTTGACATAGCTTTGTATGTTAGGCAGAGATCACCTCTGAGTAGGCAATATGCGACTGAGTAAAGCTGGAGTTTTTTGAGACTGTCTGCGTAGGGCATCTGTTTGAGGCCGGTAATCCTCTTTGTGAGGTATTTCTGCAGCTTTTCCAGTTGTTGTAGATGTCTTGTGAGGTACATACCAAATGGGGCACTGTACTCTATAATGGGTCTAATAAGGGATGAGTAGAGGGGAACAATGACCTCTTTTTTTCAGGATGAGAACCCTTTTGTGATGAGGTGTGCCACGTAGAAGGATTTCCTGACTACTGTGGCAATGTGATTATCAAAGGAGAGACTACTGTCCACCTGTGTCCCAAGGTCTCTTATCACACTTTTGGTGTTAAGTATACTACTGCCTGTGTTGTAGTTCATGGCTACAGAGTTTTTACCAAAGGGGATGACAGTGCACTTTTTGGCATTGAGCTTGAGGCCATGGCTTTAACACTAAGCATTTGTCTCAGTGAGGCTCTTTTGTAGGATGTCCACATTGTTAGGAGTTTCGATTATGGCTCCTAGTTTGCAGTCATCTGCGAACTTCATTAGCCAAAGACCTTCTGTGTTAGCCTGTACTTCAGAGAAGTAGATACCAAACAGGAGAGGAACCAGGACTGAACCCTGTGGTACTCCACTTGTCGCTGGTCTGAAGTCGGATTTGGAGTCTGCTACTTTCACAGTGTGGATTCTGTCAGTGAGCTAGTTGGCAACCCATCTTGTGACATAGGGATTTATACCTAGTTTAGTGAGTTTATCTATAATTCCAGAGTGGGGGATGGTGTCGAAAGCTTTGGCAAGATCGAGATAGACTGTGTTCAGTGGAGAAAATAAAGCTATGTACGTCTCTCTTGAGAAGAATAGCAGCTTTAGTGTTTTGCAGGCTGGCCGGGTCTCACTGTGCCTTCAGGCAGTTTTACACTACTGTGTATTTTGTGCTCTCTAATTGATATGCGACACACCGAGTTATTCAAGAAAAATGTATGTTATTGTCCCATTGCAAAAAAGCACAGCTTTGTGCTTTATGGAATGATGTCTCTGCCCTTGCTGTCAAGTAATTTACATTAGTTTGTAGTATATTTCTTATAATCACACAGGCTTCGACTCACTGTGTCGTCAGTCAAGAAAAAAATCCCCATTGCTAAATTCACGACTTTGATGCTACACATACTGACTGCTCTGTCAATTCAGTTTCTGAATCTGTGAAATGTGATTTGCTTCAGCCTGTTCCTCCCAGTATAACTAATACAGAGCAAATTTTTTGAATGGGGGTGGGGGTGGGGGGGGTTGATTAGAGAACTTCCTAACTTATTAAAATCTTCGTCAAATTTGCAGCTTTTTGACTGTCTGTAGTTGATTACAGATATAAAAGGCAAGCAACTACTTCAGCCAGCATAAAAAAATGGGAAGCATTGCCAGCTGGATTTGTGCCTTATTGAGAAAAAAAAATCAGAACTCATTGCTGTGGGCTATGAATCTCCTCCTGAATTTCAGATGTGAGATCATAGGGTCTTACCTCGTCTTAAGGAGTTTCTTCGATAAAAACACCTGTGGAAGAGAAAAAAATATAATATGGAGCAAGACAGTATGTTTTGCACCTTCTTTGATACAGTCTGAAGTGAAGGGTAATTGAGAAGCAGTGACAGATTTAGCTGTATTGCAAACACCTAGTTTCAGTGCTTCCTCACATATACCATGAACTACAAAGGCACAAATCCTATTTAGATAATAATTACATTTCAGTAAATCCCATTCAGAGAGTGTCCTCCCATCTTCTCCCTGATATAACATGTTGGCTGTGGGTGTATCTGTGGACAACTCCCATGCTGTATATAAATTAACTCTGAGGTTGCACCATTTTGGACAGAGGGAGAAAACGGGTCCAGCTAGGTAAAGATCCGCCAAAATGCAATTTTAATCCAGTAGGATTTATAGAGACAGATATGAGGACTTCCTAAGTCATACTGACAAGAGCTATTTTAGCTCATGATGGTTATGTAATGTATGCATTAGTTGTAGTAACAAGAATTATTTTAATCTGAAATAGTTGTAGCAAGGAATATTTTAATTTATTTTTAAATGCAAAGTTTTTGTTAAAAAGGACCAGGAAAATGTTGTTTATATTCTCAGTACATTGTCAGTACTGCTAGTGCTATAAATTTTGATCCCTGATGTACACAGGTTAAACTTGCACCAAACGCTGTTGCATCTTTCTTTGACGAATTTGGGTAATTGGATTTGAATAATCTGCCCTGGCTGATGTGGTTTCTGGTACAAACTAGAGTATTATTTTAGGTTTGCCAAAAATTGTTCATTATTCAGCAAATAACTGAATTCTCTTTGGGATTGAATCCTTGTCATATCTCAGCCAGTGTTACTTCAAAGGAATCTTCTCATTTCTGACCGTCTTCATTAACTTGATGAATGACGTGCCCAAGGGTGGCACTTCTGCCATCCTCAGTTACTAAGCTGAATGTTTAACTTTTACTTTTCCTCCTTAATTGCTGGACTAAATAAGAAACTCCAGATGAACTTCGATGCTATTCCATATTTGCTGTCTGATTCTGGTCTCCAGTTGAATACCTCAGAAACGAAGACCATGATTTTCTCTTCCCATTACTGTGACAGCATCCATGCAGTTGTCATTTACAGCAATACAGTGTTGGAAGTTGATGCCCACTTTAACTCTTAGGAATTCACATTGACTGTTACAGAAGTTTCAGAAGCCAGGCCTTTCCAGAAAGAATAGTCTTTCCATAGAAAAAGCTCATCTTTTCGCCTCATGTCAGCTATGCAACACGTCTTTGTTTGCCTCAGATTACCCCTCTAAATGAGTGTTATCAAGAAGTAAAACTTTCAATAGCCTAAATAATGTGGAGTACAAGAAATTACAGCAAAAATAAAAGTAAGGAATCACAACCACTGAAATTAAACACTTCTGTCTTTATTCAGTAAAAGTACTTTATCAGATTAAACCATTTTTCAGTGCTAAATGTGTAAATACTTTTTTCAAGCCATTTTGCACTAGAAACAGTGACATCATTGTTTTCAAGCTCCCTGTTTTAATATACATTTTACATTAATAATACTTTAATCTAAAAGTTTTATTTAAACTTTCAATTTCTATAGCCATAATACTTCTCTCACTTCTAACAAGGTGTCCTATTTACCCTTCTTGTCTTTGTTAAAAAAAAATCCATCTGAAAAAGTAAAATTTGAAGTAGTTAACTTCATTTTGTCTCCAACCTGCGGGTATTCGGATCCATATTAAATCCGAGCCAGCAGTTTATTTTCTAGCATCTGCTCCGAGCTCCTCCCCCTACCCATAATACACCACCATCTCCTATCTTCCCTCAGGTCTCGTTTGCCGCACCATAGTGAGCATAGTGATCTCCTTTGCTCTGAAGATTCTAAGTGTGTTTATTTCTATATTCTGTGTGAAAGTGCTCGTTAGTTTTCCCTCCCCCAGTTAGTGTACGCTGTTCGTCGGTTCTAGCCCAAAAATAAATAGTTTTCTTATTAAGATTAGATTCTAGGCCCACTTCCCTTCAGTGTGTGTTATGTTTCCTCTTTAGGGAGTGGCGGTTAGTTTTAGGCTATGGCTGATCAGCCTAAGTCAGTTTTCAAAAAAATGCACAGTGTGGCCATAGGCTCTCACCGGCTGATGGTCACACTCTGTTTGTAATCTGTTTGGGAGTGCCCCATTTATCCATCCAGTGTACAATTTGTGCAGGCTTCAACCCGAGGTCCCTCAGGGATAGGAAGGCCAAATTGGTTGCCAAGGGTCTTCTCCCTGCCTCCATGCTGGATTCTGCCACGGCCTTGGTCTCTGGTACTCCCGCTCAACCACCCACTCAGACAGGGACTCAAACTCCTGCTCGTGCTGGTGTGGGGGAGGAAAAAGAAAAAGCGAAAGAGGGAGAAAAAGAAAAGGACAGAGAAAGACTCAAGGAAGACAGAGAGGAAGAAGGATAGGCCTCGCAAGAAATCTCTGGATAGGGAACCCTTCCCTAGTCCACCATCCAAGAGGCCAGCTTCTCCTAGGCTCTGCTCACCCTGTTTCTCGCTGGAGTTGAGGGAATCTTCCGATCCGAGGCCTTCCTCACCCTTGCTTCGCAGACCAGCCAAATCCAAGTTGATTGCCTCTTCGCAATCGACTCCGAGTATATCGGACTTAGACATGGACAGGATGATGCGGAGATTCATTCAGACCCAAATACAGATGGGAGTCTTGCCAGGCCCCTCTCCCTCCGGAGGGGGGACCTCCATGCCATTCTTCCGTCCCATTTCTCCTTCCCGATCCGTGTGGCTGCTTCGGGGTTTTTGGATCCAAGACTCTTTGGAGCTGGTAGCTCGGCGCAGACGGTTCCTCCAACCTCTACTCCAGCTGTTAAATTGAGTTCCTCGGATCCGGCTAGTTCGGATCCGAGTGAGCCATGGACAGGGAGTCGGACCCGAGGGAATGGATCTATCTTCAGCTCTGATCCCCGCTTCGGACCCGGGGAGAGCTTCTTTTTTGCTGGGTGCCAAGAAGGTGTGCTCTCCTTCGGCGTTTGTGAAGTGGTGGATAGGGTTCTCTCCCAGGGATTGAGACCTCAGCCCATCTCCTCAGATTCCACTCAGACTCAACTGGACTTGGCGATGACTCCCTTCATCCTGTCTCAGGGACAGCCCATGCCAGAGGAGCCCCAGGTTATTCCCCTTGAGTAACTCCCCACGGCTCACGAGTCCTCTTCAGAGAGACCCACTGAAGAGAGCCCCCATAAATGCAAGTGCAAAAGGAGGCACTTGGACTCCCCTGAGTCCCTCATTACGAACACAGACGTAGATGGAGAAGGCTCCCCCAGGTCACCTCCCGAAGATGCCTCCTTCGGAGACCATCATGGAGATCCTCCGCCAGTGGGGAGGTTGGTCAGTCCCAAAACCTTCCACTGATGAGTCCATGTTCCTGGAGACTTTTGGCACGTGCCCATCTACTTCCTGGGTGTCCCCACCAGCAGACCCCTTGGTGGACCTTCTCACCACATGGGCATGGAAGGAGCCTGACACCATACAGCTCATCTCCAAACGCCCTGATAAGATTTTCTCCTCCCACCGACAGACAACCTTGGTCTAAAGTAGTCCCCGTTGATGTTATGGTGGTCGCAGCAGCCACCAAGAAGGAACTGGCGCAAGAGAGTTCCTCAGTCCACCCTCCGGACAAGGAGTACAGGTCGGTGGATAGGTTTGGAAAGCGCGTTTATTCGTCAGCGACCTTTTCCATCTGTGCGCTGAACTATTTGGCACATGTTATATGGCTGCAGTGACTCGGAATTCGCTGAATCTCCTCCAGAGTCTTTATCGCAGCAGGACAAACAGCTGTTCTCTATGAAAATGTCGACTCTAAAGTCGGTATCAAATACGTCCATGCACCTCCTTTCCCACGCCACTGAAGGAGCAGCTAGGGCGGCTGGGACAGGCATAGCCATGAGGCGACACGCCTTGCTCAGGTTGTGTCAGTTTGCGGACCCTTTCAAGGCGTCATTTACTAATGCTCCCTACGATGGTTCCTCCCTTTTCGGGAAGACAGTACGTGACACTCTTGTCCAGTGCTAAAAAGATGGGAAGACTTTGTCTGCCATCAGGATCCGCTTCTCTAACCCTCAGTGGTCCTTTTCTAGGAACCAAAGAGGGTAAAAGAAGATGTAGTTCCGGAAATCTCAGTTTTCCCGGGAGTTTCACGACAACTCTTCCCCCAGAGGCAGAGGGGGACAGGATCGATGCCGACCCAGAGGTAGAGGGGGTCCCAGGAATTTTGGGTCTAGGAAACCTTTTTCTGACAGGCGCACGCAGCAGCCCTTAGGGGTTGCCTGACTGTCTTACTCTGGAGGCAGTCGGGGGAGATTGTCCTTGCACCCAGCAGCATGGGAGTCCTTAACTGCAGATCGTTGGGTGCTACAAATAATATCCCGAGGCTACACTATCCCATTTGTTGTCCAGCCAAGTGCTACAAGATGCCTCCCAGATGTCCCACCCGCTCACAGGGAGGCCGCAGGTGTAGAGGTTTCAAAGCTGCTTCACAAACGAGCCATCGAACCGGTCCCCCTTGACCAGTCCGGCTTAGGTGTTTACTCCAGGTTCTTTTTAGTGCCAAAAAAGGCAGGGGACCTCAGGCCCATTTTGGACCTGTCAGCCTTGAACCTGTCGCCAAACAAAAGTTCCGGGTGGTCACCCTACAGTCCATTCTACTTTATCTCCGAGACTGTGACTGGATGTGCTCGGTAGACCTCTAGGATGCTTACTACCATATCAAGATCCACAGAAGCTCCAGGAGGTCTCTTCCCTTCCGGCTGGGAGCCAGTCACTTCCAGTTCAGAGCTCTACCCTTTGGTCTCACCACAGCCCCCAGGGTGTTTACTATGGTAATGGCAGTAGTAGCAGCTCACCTGAGGCTTCAGGGAATTCAAGTATTTCCTTATCTGGATTGGCTCTTCACTGCGTCCACCAAGCGTCGTCTTTGTCTGGCCCGAGACTAGGGATTGCAGTCAATGTTCATAAATCCCTTTTGCAACCAGTGCAAGTTCTAGATTGTATTGGGGCATGGCTCTAGACACTTGCAGCTAAAAGTCTTCTTAATGTCAGACAGGATCTTACACCTCGGGTACCACATTGCTGTAATCGTGGACCTCAAATTTCCAAAGGCGAGCGATATTCTCCGGGCCCTGGGCTCCATGGCTGCCGCGATCTCTATTCTCCCTTGTGCATGCCTTCACATGTGGGTCCTTCAGTGGACTCTAGCTGTCCAATGGTCTTGGCTAGACCTGCCCATGGAATTTCCGATAAGGATCAGTCACACCTGTAGGACGTCTCTTCTTTGGTGGCTTCACTCACCGGATGTTGCAGCGGGACACCTTTTGGTGTCATCTCCAGCCCAAGCCACAGTGACCACGGACGCATCCCAACTCGGGTGGGGGGGGACACTGTTCGGGAAGGACGGTCCAAGGCATGTGGTCCCAGATAGAGACTAAGTTGCACATAAATGTTCTGGAGATGAGGACAGTGCTGTTAGCATTGAAAGCCTTCCACACTGTCCTTCCCCTGGGTACATTTGCAATTCAGTCAAACAACATGCTGGTTGTCTGGTATATTAACAAGCAGGGGGGAACCAGATCATATCCCCTGTGTCGTGAGGCCATGAGAGTGTGGGAGTGGGCGATTTCCACCGGTTGGTTTCTGATCGCAACATACATCCGGGGACGCTCCAACATTTTAGGGGACAGATTGAGTCGGGCTATTCTGATGCTGTACGAATGGTCTCTGAAACAGACAGTAGCGGAGGAAATATTCCTTGCATGGGGACAGCCTTGCTGCGATCTCTTCGCATCTCCTTCCAACGCAAAGTGCAGCGAGTTCTTTGCTCTGATTCCCTCACCAGGGGATGCCCCCAGAGACACTCTAGTCCATGTTTGGCCACCGGGCTTCTGTATGCTTACCCACCGTTACCAATCATTCCGAAGTTTCTTCAGAAAGCTTGCCGACTGGGGAGCAAAGTGATCCTCATTGCCCCATTCTGGCCTCAAGTTTGGTTCCCCTTAGTTTGGTCTCATCTTCTAGCACCTGCTTGGATCTAATCTCTCATCCTTCAGGTGCCTACCCTCCCAATCTGGACAGTCTCGAGCTGACAGCTTGGCTGCTCCAGTTCCCTTGAATGCTAGGACTCCCGGTCTTTCATCCCCTGTAAAATCTATACTAGTGGCTTCTCTTAAAGATTCCACTAGGAAAGTCTATTGCAGTAAAGGGAGACGTTTCTCTATGTGGGCCTCTCAGAGAAATCTGGATCCTTTTACAGCCCCTGTTCCAGCGGTGTTGGATTTCTTGACTAGTATTTTTCAGCAAGGAGCTAGTTCCTCAACGGTAACAGTACAGCTGGCAGCCATTTCTAATTTTCATGCCGGTCAAAATAAGATTGCCCTGGCCTCTTGTAGGCTATGTGAAGCCTTTCTAAAAGGCACTTTTCTTCTGCGTCCTTCCATCAAGGATTCTGTTCCTCCTTGGGACCTCAATTTGGTTCTCCAGTCTTTAGTAACTCCTCCTTTTGAGCCTGCTGCATCAGTGGATTTAAAGTTTTTATCTTTGAAGACAGCCTTCCAAGTGGCTATTACGTCGGCTAGGAGGGTCTCTGAGCTGCAGGCTTTGTCTGTCGTGCCTCCTTATTTGGCTTTCCATAAGGACAGGGTCTCTCTCTGTACAAATCCTTCCTTTTTACCCAAAGTGGCATCTCAATCAAACATAAACCAAACAATGAATTTACCTGTTTTCTTTCCAAATTTTCAAAACAAAGATGAATACAAACTTCATTTGTTAGATGTTCATAGACAACTTTGTTTCTACCTTTATAGAACACAATCCTTCCATAAGGCTGATCAGTTAGTCTCATTTTCTAAACCTCATTTGGGAAAGGTCATTTCCAAAGTTTCTTTAGCCAGATGGATCACTCTTTGCATTCTACATATTTACAAAGTCAAGGGTTTATCTCCTCCTGGTCTGATTAAAGCTCACTCTACCAGGTCCATGGCGATTTCCGCTGCTTTTTGGTCTAAGGTTCCTTTGGATGACATTTGTGCAGCAGTAACTTGGGCAAATTCACATACTTTTATCTCCCATTACAAATTAGATCTAATTTACAGAGGGAGAGCATCCTTTGGCTCTGTGGTGCTCAGGAATATCCTTCCATGAGGGCCTCCCAGAATTTGGTGAGTAGCTGAGGACTCTCCCACAGGTTGCAGATAAAATGAAGTTAACTACTTCAGATAAAGAAGTTATATATTCACCATAATGTTCCATCTGAGCAGTTATACTTCATTTTGTTGAGGATCCTTTTTTCTTGCTCTAACCAATGTCAGAAAAGTTAATAATTGTCTTGTCTGTGGAAAGCAAATACCTCACAGAGATTTTCATTCTTACTGCGTCACCTGTTTAGACCCAGACCACAACGTTTCTCGCTGTCAAGTTTTGTGCCCTGTTCAACGCCTGAACTATTTGTCGTCGGGCTATCTTTGTCGCAAAATTCTTTCGCTTGCGTTCTCCATATTCTGAAATGGCTTCAATAAGCCATCCGACTACTGATCTTCTGAGAAAACATAAGGATAAAGACAGACCGCATAGGTCCAAAACTGTCGATGATGCTTCCTTTAAGCTAGTCACAAGTCCGCCGGTACTCAGTGAGGCGCTTTCGTAGCCACTGATACCCACTTCTACAGATTTGCAGGCCTCTACTGAGATGCATTCGGAGTCCGGCATGCTACGACTATGGAACCTGTGGATGTCTCTACCTTGGATGGGTCCAGAGCCGCTGAGGGTGTATTCAGACCTTCCGATGTTCGTATTAAAACGACTACTTTGTTTCTGAATAAAACTACCAAAATTCTCAGGCCCAGAGTTTGCATTATGCCTAGGAAACCGACGACCAAAGCGCATTCTCAAGCACCCATGCCACAGAAACAAATGCTTAGAATGGCTGAAGACCTTATTACTTTAATTAGGGGAAGCCAATCTTCCCTCTCTAAAAGGCAAAGAATTGATTTTCCTTCTGATTCTACAGATCACGAGTCCGATGAATCTGACCCCTCAGATTACCAGGGCATACCCTTATGTACCTATGAGGATTCAGATGCAGAGGATTCCATTCCCTCTGCCTCCCCCCAGAGGACTTTTCTTTCGGTGAAATCCTGCATACCCTCAGAGAGCATTTCTGCTGGGAGTGCCTGGACTACCCACAGTCCAAAAAGAGACTCAGGGAATTTTTAAACTTGCCTCAGCACAGGGGTCCTTTCCAGTCCCTCCTAGACCTTCTCAGTCCAAACCCAGGGGCAGCAGACCACCAGACCTCCCCCCAAACCAGTGGGCAGAGGCCCAAAAGCAAGTACTTTCTCTTCTCAGTATCAGGGCTATTCAAACTGTTCCAACAGAGCAAAGGGGGCAGGGTTTCTACTCCAGACTCTTTCTGGTGCCCAGAAAAGAAAACTCTTGGTGCCCTACCCTGGATCTATCGATTCTCAACACCTTCCTGGTGGTACCAAAATTCAAAATGCTTACTCTCCAACATCTGCTTCCTATGCTAGCCAAGGACTCCTGGCTGGTCACCCTAGACTTAAAGGAAGTTATCTGCACATCCCCATAAGGAATTTTGCAGGAAGTATCTACATTTCAGGGCAGGCTTTATGCACTATTAGTTCTCTGCATTTCCCTTTGGCTTATCTGTTGCGCCCAGGGTATTCACAAAATGCCTAGCTCCAGCCATTGCATACTGCAGGCAGAGAAAAATTCAAATTTACCCATATTTGGACGATTGCCTGATTCAGGCGGATGGTCAGGAATTGCTACTTCAGCACCTGACATTTGTAAAGAGACTCCTAACTTCTCTGGGGTATACCATCAATGGAAAGTAATCACATCTGGTACACAGCCAAAAATTGTATTCCTGGGAGCAAGCTTTAACACAACTTCCCAGATGGCATTCCTCACTCCAGAAAAACAGGTTTATTTGACAAACTACTTCAAACTACTTGCCACCCAAACCCAGCTATCTGCAAGAAAAATACTGCAAGCCCTAGGGTTCATGGCTTCATGCATTCTCCTAATTCCATATGCAAGACTGCATATGAGGAAACTTCAATGGTACTTAAAAAGTCTCTGGTGTCAACTTTCTCGGGACCTGCAAACAGTGAATTCCTATCATTTCTTGCCTAAGGACAGAGTTCCTTTGGTGGGCAGAGGCCTGCTACCACAACGAGGGACTCCTTTCACTCAATCCCCCACCGCCCAAACCCTGACAACAGACGCATCAGACAATGCATGGGGGGCTCACATGGCAGGCAAATGCATTCAAGGCAAATGGAGCCCAAGACAAATGCACCTGCATATCAATCAAAAAGAAATGTTAGCTGTACAGAATGCATTGACAGCCTTCAAATACCTTATCCTTCCAGGACAACTCTTGATAAAGACAGGCAACACCATAGTTATGTGGTAACAAAATTTACTGGCAAATGACTTAAGCAGAAATCTAATTGTCCCAAACGAATGGAAACTGGAACCCAACTCATTCCAACTTCTAATCCACAGGTGGGGGAAACCAGAGGTGGACCTGTTTGCTTCCCCCAGAACTATCAGTTGAGCAAATTTTACACCAGAACACCCCACAGCTAAGCATGGAACGTGGGTGCCCTATCCTTTACATGGGAAAACCTCTCAATTTATGCCTATCCCCCTCTGCCCCTCCTCTCGAAAGTACTACTCAAGATCAAACAGGACAGGCCATGGACAATTCTGATTGCACCAGACTGGCCACACCAGCACTGGTACCCACTTTTACGCAGTCTGACAGCAGTGCTACCCTGGGACCCGCATCACACCCCTTCCCTGCTGTCCGAGCAGGAGGGCCAGATTTTGCACCCTCAGCTGCAAACCCTGAATCTAGCAACCTGGCTCATTCCATGAATACATCACCAGCAACTCTCAGCAAACAGGTGCTGGATGTCATCCTTGATGCCAGGAGACCTGTTCAGAACAGTGGAAAAGATACTGTTCTTGGAGCCAGACTCAGGAAAAGGACACAACCTTGCCCACCTTACCTCAAATCCTAGGTTATCTGTCAGAACTGCTCCACAAAGGCCTATCCTTCTGTTCTATTAAGATTCATGCCTCTGCCATCTCAGCTCATTACAATACTGAGCTTACCCCTCTTCTCTCACCCTCTGGTGAAACGGTTCTTGAGAGGAGCTAACAATCCAATACCACCGAGGAGAGCTCCCACTCCAGCCTGGGACCTTAACTTTGTACTAGAGAAGCTCATGCTTCCCCCCTTTGAGTCTGCTGCTACAGTAGAGTTAAAATTCCTCTCTTGGAAAACAGTCTTACTTCTAGCCATCACTTCAGCAAGAAGTGTGTCTGAGTTGCAGGCCCTTATGGCTATGGAACCCTTCATCATCTTCCATGCGGACAGGGTTTCCCTCAGGACTAACCCATCATTTATGCCCAAGGTGGTATCCAGTGTGGCTTTAAACCAATCCATCCGTCTACCAACCTTTTTCCCTAATCCTCAGAATAAAGGGGAAAGGATCCTGCTCTCCTTGGATGTGCACAGGCAGCTTAGCTTCTACCTTGACAGGACTAATCCTTTCAGAATATCTGACCAGCTGCTAGTCAGCTTTGCTACAGGGGCAGAGGGCAAGGCCATTTTAAAGCAAACCATCTCCAAATGGATAGCACACTGCATCCATTTCTGCTACAAACACCATGGAAAACCCAACCCCACAGGGAATCGGAACCCATTCCACTAGGGCTACCTCAACCTCTACAGCATTTCACAGGGGAGTCCCTACCAGGGACATCCTGGAAGCTGCAACCTGGAGTTCGGTACACACCTTCACCAAGCATTACCACTTGCCTATCTTTTCTAAATCCAGAGCTGGATTTGCTACAGCAGTCGTGCAAGGCCTGCTAGCCAGCCCTGATACTTCTTGACTGCCTCCACTCTTCCTCAGCTTTGGGAATCAACCCAAGTGTGATGACTGCAACAGTGAAACACGAAGAACATAGTACAGTTGTGTACACGTACCATAAATATAGATATTCGAGTGTATTCACTGTTGCAGTCATGGTTACCCTGCCTCCAGCCCCCTGACTTTTCTCTACTTTCTACCTATCCTCTTTTTTGGCCATATCTTATGGCAGTGGTATTTACTTTTTACTGGAGATGTTCCACACCATGTAATTGCTTCCTGTTTTGGGGGCTCCTGACATCTGGGCCAAGAAAAACTGATGTTATGGCGTCGGCTGCATGTTTTATACCCCTGACATTCTGTTGTCATGGAAGAGGCGACAGCATCCGATGCAGAAATCCCAAGACTCTGGTGTTCGGGCCGACTGAGGGCTACCTGCAGGCAGATAACCTAAGTGTGATGACTGCAACCGTGAATACACTCGAACATCTACATTTATGGTAAGTGTACACAACTGTACTTTTTTAAAATTCTTTTTTTTAATCTTGGACTGTAGAATTGCATCTCACATTTCTGATAGGGATCTTTTCCCTTTTAAATGGCTTCATATGTTATTTATGCAGACTGACTAAAAGTCATAGTATGCATTAATGGTGGGCTATTTCTTGCCATTGACAATTGTATACATTTGAAGATGGGACATTTCATGCCATAAATTAGGCAAAACACTTATGAAAACTAATTTGAGTAGTATGGCTTGCCTGGTTATGTGCATGAATGCATCAGTGATGGTGACTTTTATATAAACTAATAATGTCTGAAATGTAAGTCGAAGTGCAAGCAGCTGCTGAAACAACATAATGTTTCATACAGTACTCTGCTTATCTCTGCTTTTCAGACATTGTACTAAAGTTTTAGAGTGTAATGGGGGGGGTGATTTTAAAATTTTCACAGAACAGAGAGAACAAGAGTGCATAGTGCGCCTGAATGCAGATGAGCCTTTTGGCTTAAATGAGTGTGTTACTCTAAAACCTGTGCTTAGGACACGTCCACTTTTATACTAATTATTGTTTCTTTATAAGCTATACTATAGATAGACGTTTGGCTGTAACTTTAAGGGAAGGACAAATTTTTACCATGTAATTGATTAATCGATGTTAAGTATGTATATAATTAGTTCAGATGCACTGTGCTAGTAGGTTTGAAGAAGCAGCCAGTAGACTGCGAAATTGCTCACCTTCTTGTTTTTTATCTTTGTGTATATTTTATATATTAAAGTTTTGCATGTCCTCAGCATGGTAGTTTACGCAGGATTTTTTTACTTGAAGTGTTTGGTTTGCTGGAACATTATTTATCTGATGGCTTTTTGTTGGTTTCTACATTTGTGAATTTTGGCTCAACAGATTAGATGTGGCTTTGGGAGTGTCATTAGAACTGGATTACTATCCTGCTGGGATTTCCAGCAACCATACAGAGAGACTGCTAAGGTTGTTACAAACAGAAACAAATCCCTTGATTAACTGTGCAGCTACAATAATCCAAACGAAATACCACCAATAAATCAGGACCAAAAAAACGACAAAAAACCAAGGCAAGGAGACAAGTTTTCAGCAAGTTGGTAAGAACAAATGTAGACCACAGGAAAATAGCGTAGTACCAATTTAATAAACGCTTTCGTCGGGAGACTTCTTCAGAATACATTTAAAAGTGAAAAACACACAACTTAAATAATTACACCAATAATTCAATTATCCAATAATAAAAATACATTAAAAAAGTCTAGATTTAAAGTGCTAGTGCATGTCAAATAAACATGGTTGAAATAATGCTTTTGTCAATACATAATTTACTGTTCCGTAAGAAACATTTGATGTTGATTGTTTCGTTTAAACCAGGGGATTGGTCAGATCTTAACCTAATCTGCCATAAAACTTCCCTCTGTTCAACGAAATTTCTAAAATCCCCCCCCCTCAGATCTGATTTACAAACCTCAGCAACAGTAAATAAAAATTTTTTGAAGTTCCCACATACAACTGAATGTCTAAATAAGGCATTTGAGGGGTCATGGGTTTTGATGCTGTAAACATGTTCACGGATACATGTTTTGAGGGTCCTTGTCGTCATTCCAACGTAAAACGCTGGACATGAACAACATAACGCAATGTAAATAACCCCCTTAGAACAGCAGTTGACATATTCAGGTACTGGAAAGGTCCTGTCAAGGGATTCAATGACAATTAATGGTCCTACAGACAAAAACCTACACATATTGCAGTTGTAACAAGGAAAAATACCCTTATTGCTGGAACGAGTGTTAGTTAAAAGGGGATAATTTCCTTCTAAAGCCCTTTTGATGTTATATGTGTTCCTAAAAACAAAATTTGGGGTCTCCCCGAGAACTCTAAAAATGTCAGCATTCCCTTTAATGATCTTCCAATTATTAACAATCAAGTTTTTTATGGCCTGTCCGTCAATACTCATTCCTAAGGAACATATAGGTCCATCAAACCCTTTTTTGGTACAAGTAGGGGTATTTGTGACAACACAATTATTTTGCCCATCATACTTCAATAGTGCCTGATAATAGGTATCCCTTCGATCAAGTACATAGGTAATGATATCATCTAGCATATAACAAGGGTACCCCCTATTGATAAACAATTTTTTAATAAGAGCTATTTCATCCATCAAGTCATTTTTAGATGAAGTCAGTCGACAAGCCCTAATAAATTGACCCTTGGGGATATTCTTGATAGTATGTTTTTGATGGGCACTGTCGAAGTGAAGATAACTGTTAGTAAATGTTTCTTTACGATATATCCTGCTGTTGAATCTACGTTCCTCACTGTCCCACCTAAGGGCAACGTCTAAAAAATGTACGCTTAACCCTGAACTTCCAAGGGTAAATTTCAAAAATTCAACCTGTTGGTTGATCTTGGTAAGAAAATCATCAATAACTGCTTGATCTCCCTCAATAACAAAAAACAAGTCGTCCACAAATCGAAAATATAATAATAAGTGAAAACTGTTCTTTAAAGAATTGAGGAAGGAATCCTCCCACCAAGACAAAACCAAATTGGCATAAGAGGGGGCTGCAGATGAACCCATCGCAACTCCCCTCTTTTGTCTGTAATAGGTATTCCCAAACAAAAAGAAATTGTGATGCAACAAGATGTCAAGAAACCTACATATAGTAGAAACTTGCCCACTAGTAAATTTACCCTGTTTACTTAATAAAATACGTACAGCATCAGTACCTTCTTCATGGGGTATACAGGTAAATAAAGAAACCACGTCAATGGTAAACAAAAGATGTTTTTTTGGGTCAAAAATATTTTTGTTAGCAAATTCATTAAATCTATTTAAAAAATGCCATGAGTCTTTAATATAAGATACTTGTTCGGACACCAATGGTCCTAAAGTAGCGTCTAAAATTAATGAAATCCCCTCGGTGACAGAGTGGGGAGAAGACACAATAGGCCTAAAGGGAGGTTTAATAGTACTTTTATGTGTTTTTGGGATTCCAAAAAGAACCCCCACCCTTGGTTTATGAATTACACAAAATTCATATACATCTAAGTCAATTTCGTTGTTCATAAGGGCGTCATATAAAATAGAATGAATAAATCTCTCTTTTTTCTGTATCTCAGAAAAGGTAACAATTTCATATTCATCCTGGTTGTTCAGTAAAACAGACATTTCGTTAAAATAATGTTCCTGTGTCATAATCACAATATTCCCTCCCTTATCACTTTTCATAAAACGTAAACAGCTGTTTTTGTTACGTAATTCATTAAAAGCTTTCCTCTCTTTATAATTTAAATTGTGGTAGAACCTAGGACGACTTACAAAAACATTGTCAAGCTCTTTCAAACAGGTCTGTTCAAAAACTTTAATAGTATGAATCAAAGGGGGGTTGTAAACTGAGGGTTTTTTTAAAAAGTTACTGACTTCTGGAACGTCATTTAAAATGTAAGTTAGATTCAATTTCCTCACAAATTTTTTTATATCCAAAACAGTCTTACCATAGTCAGCCCTCACTGTGGGAACAAAATTCAAACCACGTCTAAGCACATCATATTCAACATTACTTATCTTATGGCAGTGGTATTTACTTTTTACTGGAGATGTTCCACACCATGTAATTGCTTCCTGTTTTGGGGGCTCCTGACATCTGGGCCAAGAAAAACTGATGTTATGGCGTCGGCTGCATGTTTTATACCCCTGACATTCTGTTGTCATGGAAGAGGCGACAGCATCCGACGCAGAAATCCCAAGACTCTGGTATTCGGGCCGACTGAGTGCTACCTGCAGGCAGATAACCTAAGTGTGATGACTGCAACCGTGAATACACTCGAACATCTACATTTATGGTAAGTGTACACAACTGTACTTTTTTAAAATTCTTTTTTTTAATCTTGGACTGTAGAATTGCATCTCACATTTCTGATAGGGATCTTTTCCCTTTTAAATGGCTTCATATGTTATTTATGCAGACTGACTAAAAGTCATAGTATGCATTAATGGTGGGCTATTTCTTGCCATTGACAATTGTATACATTTGAAGATGGGACATTTCATGCCATAAATTAGGCAAAACACTTATGAAAACTAATTTGAGTAGTATGGCTTGCCTGGTTATGTGCATGAATGCATCAGTGATGGTGACTTTTATATAAACTAATAATGTCTGAAATGTAAGTCGAAGTGCAAGCAGCTGCTGAAACAACATAATGTTTCATACAGTACTCTGCTTATCTCTGCTTTTCAGACATTGTACTAAAGTTTTAGAGTGTAATGGGGGGGGTGATTTTAAAATTTTCACAGAACAGAGAGAACAAGAGTGCATAGTGCGCCTGAATGCAGATGAGCCTTTTGGCTTAAATGAGTGTGTTACTCTAAAACCTGTGCTTAGGACACGTCCACTTTTATACTAATTATTGTTTCTTTATAAGCTATACTATAGATAGACGTTTGGCTGTAACTTTAAGGGAAGGACAAATTTTTACCATGTAATTGATTAATCGATGTTAAGTATGTATATAATTAGTTCAGATGCACTGTGCTAGTAGGTTTGAAGAAGCAGCCAGTAGAGTGCGAAATTGCTCACCTTCTTGTTTTTTATCTTTGTGTATATTTTATATATTAAAGTTTTGCATGTCCTCAGCATGGTAGTTTACGCAGGATTTTTTTACTTGAAGTGTTTGGTTTGCTGGAACATTATTTATCTGATGGCTTTTTGTTGGTTTCTACATTTGTGAATTTTGGCTCAACAGATTAGATGTGGCTTTGGGAG
Source organism: Protopterus annectens (assembly GCF_019279795.1). Classification (NCBI taxonomy): domain Eukaryota; kingdom Metazoa; phylum Chordata; order Ceratodontiformes; family Protopteridae; genus Protopterus; species Protopterus annectens. The sequence goes on along the minus strand of NC_056745.1, from coordinate 255,640,678 downwards.
TGTCATTAGAACTGGATTACTATCCTGCTGGGATTTCCAGCAACCATACAGAGAGACTGCTAAGGTTGTTACAAACAGAAACAAATCCCTTGATTAACTGTGCAGCTACAAGTGATGGAACTGTTCCTGAAGAGAATGTAGAGGTAAAAAATAAATTTCTGGCAAGTTATAAAGAGTTGGAAGACAAAATATACAGGCTGAAATGTTTGCAGTGGCAGAGACTTCGTTTTGAATCCTTATTGTTTCATAAAGTTATACCGAGGGGATTAAGAATCTTTAAGATGCCAACTTTTATTTATTTATTTTATTTATTTGTCTTTTGTTAACTGGGTTAGTCCAACTGGGCTGTTGGCCCATTTTCAGTGGAGACCCGAATAGAAATGCTCCACACAAATATGTATACAAAAACTACATACATTCATAACATATGTGACAAATGAATTTAGAACAGCAGCGATTCATACAAATAATGAAAATTAACACAGCATAAAAAATTCAACAATGACATTGTAGAAAGTTGCAAGAGGTAGAAAACTGGAATAATAAAATTGCAGATTTGCAAAAGGTCATCCAAAAATAAGGACAACAAATTAATGATTACTCCAAGTTGGTAAAAAATAAGTATTACGAATAGGGGGTTGAAAGTGGAAGGGGGGGGCTAAGGTTTAGGAGAGTGTAGAGAGGAAAGTAAGCAGCTATAGGAAGTAAAGTTAAAGGAAAGTCCAAAGGGCAGAGAAATGCAGCTATAGGCGGCGGTGGGGGGGGGGGGGGTAGTAGCCAAGAAGGAGAGATTAGATTAGGTTGCAGTGTAGCTCAGCGGCCCCAGCGCTGGTTTTTATAAAGTTACATTAAGAGTCAGGAGAGGAGAAAAATTATGGTAAAACAAAATGAATGAAGAGAGTTGGGTAGTGTGGTGGCAAGTGCATGAGGGGGAGTTGGCAAGGTAGGTCTTGAATTCTTTTGTGAAGTGAAGATCGGATAGAGCATGTATTACAAGGGAGTCTGTTCCAAATTTGAGATGTAGTGCATTTGCAGAGTAATCTGCGTATTGTCTTGTTAGGCCTCTAGGTGTCAAGTAGCTGTTGGTCAGTGCTACAGAGCGATTGTGAAGGTCTGTATAGAGATAGGTGGATAGACAGGGGGAGGGACAATCTACAGGTTTGTGAAGTAGAGAATGTGTCATCTGTAGCTGAGAAAGTTGGAATAGTTGTGGGAATTCACAAGCCAGTTGATTGAGGGCAAGGTAGTGATGGGATTTCTAAGGGGAGTTGCAGGCAAATGTAGCTATCTGGTGGTTGTTAGTATTATGTATTATATGTGTGAAAGTTATATATGTAGTATATAACTTTTGGAGAGACTTATCCCGACTTGCTCAAGACGTTGGCAGGCGTTGAATTTACACACAGGCTTTGAGTATATGCGGTTTCTAATTGACTATTTCAAGCCCTCATTGGAAGCATTATTGAAGGACATTAAATTTTTGCAGTCCACAGTCACCCGGACCTTTACAGAAGAGGTGATTGGAGACAGCTTTATGAGACTGTATGAAAGTGTGCCTAATTTTGAAAATAAGATTCTGGTTGCAGAAATTAAAAAAACTTGAGAGATCTCTCTCTGATTTCAGCAAGGGTCATGTTTTTTCATGGCCAAACGAAGCTGGTTCTAACAATGTAACTACGGGATACTTCAGTGGATGTAAATGCCCCTTTAAGTGGGCCTGAACCTGCATGAAGTAGCTCAGAGGAAGTTGCAACAACAAGCAAAGATGGCGCTGTTTTCAGTGCCGTTAACAGAGGGATTACAGAACAGTTGGTTTCTTTTTTCTTTATCCGAGCCACTCCCTTTACCAAAGGCCTTCATGAAAGGGAGATCCAGGAGTCAGTCGAGATGCGGACACCTCGGGCAGAGGATACAGTCAACAGATTTACAACAGAACAAGGTAAGCACTCAAAGCAAAGGAGCAATGAAGTGGTTATTAACTTATCTTCTGTTCCATTGACTTATGAGCAATATAGACCCTTAAGGAAAGGACCGTCTTTTATACCTGCAAGGGAGTCTGGTTTGGCAGATGTAATTATTGATCTGAGTTTGTTTGCCAGAAATATTTGTTTGAAACTACAGTTTTCAGAGACTGAGCAGACCCGAGATGTTTTTTAAAAAAAGTATGTTTATACCAGAAACTAACCCCTTTGTAGAAATTTTTCTCTCGGTATGTGAGAAAGAGATACGGGAAGCACTGCAGATAGAGCACAGTAAAAAAATGCTTTCATTTTTCTCCTAGTGAAATAAGAGCACTACAAGAATTGAAAGCCATGACATCTATAGAAATCCACCCCGCCAGTAAGAGGGGAGAGATTGTGATATTAGATAAAACTTATCTAGATAGTATGTGTGCTATGTTAACTGATAGGGATGTGTATCAAGTATTGTCAGATACACATTTTAAAGCCATCATGGAAGGACTGTCTTTCTTTGTGTTTGACTTGCTGATAACTGGGATGAACACAGACAGTTTGTTTAAATATTTTAATGTAGACCAGCCATTAATACCAACGTTGTACGGACTTCCAAAGGTGCATAAAGACATTAACCCTCCAATGAGACCTATAGTATCCAGTAAGGGGTGGGCCACAGAACCCCTCTCAATTTTTATTGAGAAAAGTTTGCACCCCATTGTAGATATAGAAGAAACTGTGTTGAAAGACACGAAAGATTTTTTAAGAGAGTTTCATCTGGTTATGAGCAGTGTTAGTGAGTTGGAAGATTTGGTGTTCATGGCCCTTGATGTAACATCCCTTTTTACAGTAATTCCCAATCTATGATGAGTGGAGAAAATCAAGGCGCTTCTAACTAGGCATAATTATGAGAAGGCAGAATTGATTTGTACAATTTTAGAGTTAGTGTTGGAAGATAATGTCTTTTTGTTTAACGGCGTGTTTTATCTACAGAAGGTTGGTGTAGCTATGGGGACAGCATGTACAAATAGCTACACCATCCTGGTGTTGGCACAATGGGAATATGACTGCCAAGAGAAACAATGGTTTTGCAGAACGTATTGTGTGGTACAAACGTTTTGTGGACAATGTATTTAGTTTGTGGAAGGGGTCATTTGGTTTGATATATGAATTTATTGATTATTTACATTTGACCACATTTTTGAGGTTTAAATACACAGCATCTAGAGAGTATTTAGAGTTTTTAGATATCAAATTGACTAGAGAAGCTCTAGGGCAGTTGAAGATATCCATTTTTAAAAAGAAAGAAAGTAAGAAAAATGCTATCTTACTTTAAACGAGTATGCACCCCACGTCACATATCCAGAAATGTAGTGAAGGGTCAGGTATTAAGGATGATGAGGCTGCATAATGATGATGCTATGTTAGAGGATGCCTTGTTAGAACTGAAAAGGGATTTTTTTACAGAGAGGCTATACGAAAAGAGAGTTAGATGACTGTATTAATGAACTAGACACACAAAAGGTAAACCCTTGATGTAATGGGATCCTATCTCGCCTACATTCATAACTGATGGGTTCGGAGCCGATCCATCAGCTCCGACTCGGCCACTATATAGTAGAACGAAGTCTCTAATTGACTGGGCTACCCCTTATCCTAGAATGCACCACGCCTGCTTCCCCAGATCTCGTTTGCCGCTTTTCAAGCTAGACGTGGTCTCGACTTGGCTGGAGCGAAGTGGTTTATTATTACTTTTTTGGTCTTTTGACCTGGGGGGGGATTCAGGAAGACGCCGCCCCAGAGGCGGCTGAGGCCCCTGTAACTCTGGAGACCGCGATTCCTTTCGTGGTCCATCCTACGCTCCCCGTCCCTGAGACATGGCCCGACTGCGCATCTCCGGAGCCAGTCGGGGGTCGTTTTGCGGAACACCCACAGGCTTGGGAATCCATCACCAAGGATCAGTGGGTGCTCCGAACCATAACCGGAGGCTATCTCATCCCTTTCATCAAGATCCCCCCTCTTCCTATCAGGAAAATCCCAGACGTGCCACCCAGTCAGCAGGATCAAGCAGCGGTCGAGGTTTCAAAGCTGCTAAGAAAAGGAGTCATCCAGCCTGTCCCCGCCGACCAAATTGGATCAGGAACTCACTCAAGACTATTTTTGGTGCCAAAAAAAACAGGGGACTTAAGGCCCATTTTGGACCTCAGCTCATTGAATCGCTTTGTAAAAAAATCCAAATTCCGAATGGTCACCCTTCACTCCATTCTTCCGTTATTGGAGAAGGATGTCTGGATGTGCTCCATAGATCTCAAGGACGCTTACTATCACATTCTGATAAATCAAGAGTCCAGGAGTCATTTACACTTCCACCTGGGAACCAGTCATTTCCAGTTCTGAGCACTGCCCTTTGGTCTCACCACAACCCCCAGGGTGTTCACCAAGTGTCTGGCAGTAGTGACAGCTCACTTGAGAAGTCTAGGATTCCAAGTGTTTCCCTATTTAGACGACTGTCTCCTTACTGCCACCTCCAAGCATCTATTAGTTCGGGCGCTTATGACCACAGTCAGTTTGGGTCATTCACTAGGAATCACGTTCAATTGGGGAAAATCTGTGCTGCAGCCGTCTCAGCGTATTACCTTTATAGGCACAGAGTTAGACACAAGAAGAATGCGGGCATTCTTGCCGGCAGAAATTATTCAGGTCCTGCAGTCTCAGGTTCAAACCTTGTTACCCAGATCACGAGTTCAGGCCAGACTGATTCTGCAGTTATTGGGCACGATGGCCTCGACTATTCTTCTAGTGCCCTTAGCCAGGCTGCACATGCGGGTGCTGCAATGGCTACTGTCGGTTCAATGGTCCTTTCAGGAACTTCCCTTGAACCATTTGGTCCAGATTACAGAAATTTGCCGTCAGGACCTACGTTGGTGGCTGCTTCGGTCCAACCTGGACCAGGGGCGACCCTTTGCCCTTCAGCCTCCCATCGCCACGGTGACCACGGACGCCTCCCAGACAGGGTGGGGGGGTCATTATCTGGACAGGTCTGTCCAAGGCACGTGGCAGGCTCACGAAACGCACTTACATATCAATATCCTGGAAATGAGAGCTGTGCTACTGATGTTGCAAGCACTTCATCATGCTCTTCCACGGGGTACTATTGCGATCCTATCCGACAACATGTTGGTAGTCTGGTACATAAACAAGCAAGGCGGAACCAGGTCCTACCCTCTTTGCCGAGAGGCCATGAGAGTGTGGCATTGAGCGATTTCTACCCAGCGTTTCCTAGTGGCAACGCACATTCCGGGGAAATCCAATGTGATTGCAGACAGGCTGAGCAGAACTCTCCTGTTACCCCACGAGTGGTCCCTCAACGACAGGGTGGCTGCAAACATCTTCGCCAAGTGGGGCCTCCCTTGTTGCGACTTGTTCGCCAGTCCTCACAATGCGAAATGCAGGGACTTCTTCACTCTGACTCCCTCTCAGGGGCAGATTCCCAGGGACGCTCTAGCTCACAGTTGGCCCCCCGGTCTACTTTGCTTCTTCCCTCCGGTTCCCCTTCTCCCGAAGGTGATACAGAAGGCGATTTATCTTGGGAGCGACATGATTTTGATCGCTCCACACTGGCCTCGTCAGGTTTGGTTCCCCTTCCTTCTGAGGTATGCAGTGGAGGGCCCATGGTTTCTGGACCTGGTGCCCAACCTGTTGACTCATCAGTTGGGACAGTCTCACCCATCCCTCAGGTCCTTGAGGTTGGCCGCTTGGTTACTCCACTTCCAACCTTAGTCAGAGATAACTCCTTTTCTCCAGAAGTAATCCACATTTTGTCCTCTTCTCACAAACCTTCCACTGTTAAACTGTATTCCAGCAAGTGGAAGAGGTTTGCTCTTTGGGCCCAGCAACGAAGTATAGATCCCCTTACCGCCCCAGTACCTCAGGTTTTAGAATTCCTGGCTTCCTTGTTTTATTTGGGCTCTTCAGTTTCCACAATTAAAGTCCAACTGGCGGCTATCTCTAATTTTCATGTCTCCTTTGAGCCTTCCTTAATGGCAAACAGGCTTTGCAAATCTTTCCTTAAAGGAGCGTGGCTCCTTCGGCCCCCAATAGCCCATCCTGTGCCCCCTTGGGACCTGAATATGGTTCTAGCTTCTTTAACTGCCCGCCCCTTTGAACCAGCAGCTACTTGTGATATAAAATTTCTATCTTGGAAAACCGCCTTTTTGGTGGCAATAACCTCTGCCAAGCGGGTCTCAGAGCTTCAGGCTCTCTGTTCTATTCCTTCTTATTTGATCTTTCACAAAGACAGAGTGTCCCTCAAGTTAAATCCCTCTTTCTTGCCCAAGGTAGCATCCCCCTTATGCATTCAACAATCCTTGGAGCTCCCTGTGTTTTTTCCCAAATTCTCCAATAGCGCAGAATATATATTCCACCAGTTGGATGTTCACAGACAGCTGCACTTTTATTTAAGTAGGACCAATCAGACACGAAAGTCAGATCAGCTGTTTGTGTCCTTTGCGGAAAATAGGTTGGGTCAACCGGTGGCTAAAACCACCATAGCCAAATGGATTAAAGATTGCATCTCCTTCATTTATTCACGTTCGGGCAAAAAGCTACCTTTCCCAGTCAGGGCTCATTCTACCAGGGCAATGGCTACTTCTGTAGCATTCAACTCCAAATTATCGATAGATGATATCTGTGCGGCCGCTACCTGGACTTCTCCACACACCTTCATTTCTCATTACAGGATAGATGTGGCTTCTCGAGGTAGAGCTTCCTTTGGTTCCACAGTTCTCAGGAGTGTTTTCCAATGAGCCACCCGGGATTTAGGTGCTAGGGACGCTGTCCCATCAGTTATGAATGTAGGCGAGATAGGATCCCATTACATCTTTTAGTTATGTACTTACCATAACTTCGGATGTATGGGATCCATCTCGCCTACATTCATACGTACCCGCCCTCCTTCCCCCTTCCCATTGGATAGAGGGAATGCTGCTACTTACCGAGTTTTTCTCTTGAAGGACTTTAGTTTGTTACAGTTGCTGGTATGCCTCTGTGTCTGGATGTAGGTATGAAAGCGAACAAACAAGATCTGGGGAAGCAGGCGTGGTGCATTTTGGGATAAGGGGTAGCCCAGCCAAATAGAGACTTCGTTCTACTATATAGTGGCCGAGTCGGAGCCGATGGATCGGCTCTGAACCCATCAGTTATGAATGTAGGCGAGATGGATCCCATACATCCGAAGTTATGGTAAGTACATAACTAAAAGTTCTCAGAAGATGGGTATGGAAGGGAGGAGAATGATGATAGAGAAGAGGGTAAATTTAAATTGGTATTGAGTTACAGTAGTAATGTTGACACAGTCTGCAATGTAGTCAAGAAGAATTGAGCCATTTTGCAAGCAGATAAGTGCAGTTGTGAGAAACACCAAGCTTTAGTTTTAAGAATAACTTATCTTTAAAAAGGCAACTATGTTATAAAAACATGAGGGAAGGCTATAAACCACCATCACAACGGCAGGGGACATTCCATTCCCCTGTAGGCATTGCAAGGCCTATAAGTTTGTTCATAGTGGAGGTTTATTCATGAATCCTTTAAAAGGTTTCCAGATAGAGACATCTTTATAATGCCGACTGCAACAAAACACTTGGTTTATTTTACATACTGTGTGAAATGTTTTAATTATTATGTAGGGAAGACCAGTAGGACACTGAGAGAAATGGTATTGGAACAAAAAGAATGAAAAGTACATTAGCAGTACACATTAATGACCTTGGAGCTGGTCATGATTTTAAGCTTTTTGTGTTAGAGTGTAATAAGGGGGTGGGGTGATTTTAAAAATTTCACTGAACAGAGGGAACAAGAGTGGATAGTGCGTCTGAATGCAGATAAGCCCCCTGGCTTAAATGAGCGTGTTACTCTAAAACCTTTGTTTAGGACACATCCGCTTTTACACTAATCATTGTGTTTCTTTATAAGCAGTACTTTAGATAGATGTTTGGCTATAACTTTAAGGGAAGGACAAGTTTTTACCATGTAATTGATTAATTGATGTTAGGTGTGTATGTAATTAATTCAGATACAATGTGCTAGTAGGTCTGAAGAAGCAACCAGTAGACTGCGAAAGCACCCACCTTCTTGTTTTTTATCTTTGTAAATAAAGTTTTGCATGTCCTCAGCAGTGGAGTTCACTCTGGATTTTTTACGTGTTATAGTACAGATAGTGTCTGTTTAATGATACTGTCACTAATGTTAAAGCATGTTGTGCTGTAAGTGTTAGTTATCTGTCTGTCTACGTTACTAAGGTGCTGCAGCTATTAATGTTTTTTTCCTCATAGCATTTGGTTCCGTGGTTTGCTTCTTGGATGAAATGCCTTCAAGGAGAAGTGTATATCTTGCCATAAATTTTGTCTGGCGCTCTGATTTTCTGTCATATTCCAGACAATTGGTGGCTGATGGATTGCAGTAATAAACTGTCTGCGTTTTGTGTTTTTTTTTTTATGTGTGTGCCTTGCATGGACTGGCTTCCCATCTGAGGCTGGTTCCTACTTTGCCCCTAGTGTTTGCTTTGATCCCTTGTGACTGTGAATTGGGTAAAGCAGGTAAAGAAAATTGATGGCTGTCCATATCAAACATAGACAGGACATTATCTTTTGGGTAAAATGTGCACATTACTAGAATTTATAAACTTTCATTCATTTGTATTTCTGTATAAAAAAATAGAGCCTTAAGTTTGAGGGGGGGGGGTTGTGCCTTAAGTAATTTAACTAGCATCAAGTAATGAAAGTCTTTATTCAACTTATTTTTTGACATACACATTTACTAGTATAAAACGTTATACCTCACCAGAACATTTTTGTTTTCTTAGGCTTCTCATTTCTTTTGGGGATTGTGGGCCTTGATCCAAGCTAAATATTCAACTATTGACTTTGATTTCTTGGGGTAAGTATGTTTATGAACTAGATTTTATAATGAGCTATATTAGCTCTGCTGCATGTTAAATAACAGTGTAGGAAACTTGCATTGCTTATTGCACATTTTAAGTTGTGTTTCCAGGTTAAACCTGTCTTGGTTATGTCTGTTAAGTCCCCATCCCTCCTGTTTCAACATGCTTACATTTAACAGTAGTGCTAACAAAGCTGCTGAATTTGTGTTGAGGAATCATTTACGTCCAGAAGTCTCATATTTAACTGTTAACAGCATGGAATGTGCATGATTGGTGGTATTGAAGACTGAGTTGTTGACAACCTTTTTTTTTCTCAGGGACACTTTTTCCATCTTTCAGGGGAAAAAAACAGTAAATGTTTTTCATGTTGATCACTGCTACAGTAGCCTAAGCTATATGGGTTATAGGTTGCACAGCATTTAACAGCTGACCAGCTTCCAGTGCTTTCAGGCACCCTACATCACACCCAAACTGTTAGCATGATCTGAGCTAAAGACAGGTTTGGGTGCCAAGCCCTTCAGAGCTTTCCTGTAGCCTAAAAGAGTGCTCCTGTTCAGGCTTTTGAGGATTGATGATCCGCTTGTGCTGTTCTCCTTCTAGGCAGATAAGTTCCGTTTGAGGAAACACCTTCCACATGTTATTATTTTTTTTTTTATTTTTAACTTACTTTCCTGTGTGGGAAATTACATTTTAAGCTAGGAATGTGCTTTTATTGACTATCATAGGTAGGTACTAGACTATCGGCCCAAGGGCCTAAGTAAGCTTAGCCAACAAGGTTCCCTGGCTTACACCACCCAAGAAAGTTAATTTCCTGTGCCTCTGTCGAGCAGAGCCACATAAGGGATCCCCTGGGTGTATTTCCTGTTTCCCATCCAACCATCAACATTTTTCTTGAAGTGTGCTAATGAGGAACTTTGCTTGACATAGATGGGTAGCTTGTTCCAGAGTATAGGAAGTATCTGGGACAGGAATCTATCCCTCCAGCATGCCCTGTTTATTGTGGTGACAAGGTTTAGGTCCCTAGAGCGTATAGCTCGGAGGAATTGGGATTTCTTTAGGTGTAGCATGTCCAACAGCTTTGGGTTTAACATAGCTTTATATGTAGAGATCTCCTTGGAGTAGGTGGTATGCTACAGAGTAAAGTTGGAGTTTTTTGAGACGGTCAGTGTAATCCTCTTTGTCAGGTACTTCTGTGGTCTTTCCAGCTGCTGCAGATGTCCTGTGAGGTACATTCCAAAAGGGGCGTTGTACTCTGTAATGGGTCTAATGGGTGCTGAGTAGAGGGGAACAATGACCTCTTTTTTTCCTGGATGAGAACCCTTTTGTGATGAGGTGTGCCACATAGAAGGATTTCCTGACTACTGTGGCAATGTTATTATCAAGGAGAGACTACTGTCCACCTGGGTCCCAAGGTCTCTTATCACACATTCGGTGTTAAGTAGACTGCCGTTTATGTGGTAGTTCATGGGTACAGAGTTTTTACCAAAGGGGATGACAATGCACTTTTTGGCATTGAGCTTGAGGCCATGCCTCTGACACGAGACGTCTGTCTCAGTGAGGCCCTTCTTTAGGATGTCCACATCATTTGGGGACTCTACTATGGCTCCTAGTTTGCAGTCATCTGCGACCTTCATTAGCCAGAGGCCTTCTGTATTAGCCTGTACTTCAGAGAAGTAGATACCAAACAGGAGAGGTCCCAGGACTAAACCCTGTGGTACTCCACTTGTCACTGGTTTGAAGTCAGATTTGGAGTCTGCAACTTTTACAGTGTGGGTTCTGTCAGTGAGCCAGTTGGCAACCCATCTTGTGACATAGGGATTTATACCTAGTTTAGTGAGTTTAGCTATAATTCCAGAGTGGCGGATGATGTCACTTGACGTTTACTGTACTTTTAAAGAGGAACACACTTTTCATTCTGACAGTTTAAAAGTTAATTTAAGCATTCTAAAACTGATTATTTTTAATGGAGAAACTGTGTTTAAGTGACCTTTTTTGGACTGGTAAAGTGTATTACAGTGCTTTTTACTGTGTGTTTTTTTTTTCCTGGAAAAGGGTAGTTTTAAAAATTTACTGCTTTTGCTGCTTAGCTTCTCCAGGAAACTACTGATCTCACTGTTGGTCCTTCTTTCAGCCACAAAAACAAAACATTAACTAAATAGCCTTTGCCATCACAACGGGTTAGCAGTTTGCCTCAGACAAAGGTGGGTGACTTTGCTGTGTACATAGTTGGCTCCTAAGACCACTTGTCTTGTTCCCCCAGGTCCCCCTGATGTTGTCCATTCAGTCATACAATCATTATAGATGGGGGTTTAGCCATGTTCTCTGCAGCTGTTGGGTCAGTTCAGTGGGCAAGGGATAGGCACTCTTTTCAGACTTGGGAGAAGGGGCAAGTGCCCCTGCTTAGCCAGAATGTTGTGCCCACCCTTGGGAAAGTTGCTTCTGCCATTTATAAATCCATTTGCGTCATCTTTCCTGTCAAAAAGAGATAGACAACCAAACATTTACCGTCTCCTGCACCAGTTCTGCTGGGCGGGAGTAGTTTATTAGGACTGGCTCTGGGTCTTGTACAGGATATTGTCACATCTTACATGGTGATTTCTGGTAAAAGAAAAAGAACTTCCTCTTTTCCCAAAACATTCAAGAAATTAAATCTTTTGAGGAGTATGATGGGGCAGAGGCAGGTTTTTCTCCTCAGATTTCTGAGTCAGACTCAAAGGAGAGCATGGTATCTGAATCTTCTTGTGAGGAACTTTCTTTATTTGAGACTGTTTGCAGAATGTGCAAGTTTGTACAGTGGGAGTACGCTGAGGTTTCTTAGTCCCTCTGAAAATACTATGAACTGGCACAAATAGAATTTCCAAAACTTCTTCCCATTTCCTAGTGCTGACAGCATTGGCGGACGTGTTTGTCTCAGCCTCTGGTTTTCCTGATAGTCAGCCTTTTGCTGCTAAGAAACCAGAGAGAATGTACATTTCCCAGTCTTTCACATTTTTCTACATACATCCAAGGCATGACCCAGCAGCTGTAGCGTTAGTTATTCTAGCTGCTGCCAAGCATTTTTTTATTTTAATCCTTCTCATTATGACAAGGATGGCAAAACAATTGATAAGTCTGGGAAAAGGTATATGATGTTATGTTATCCTATCTCACTGTAATTCTTGCTGGATGCGTTCGGAGCTGATATTTGGCTCCGACTCAGCCGATACTAAAGCTCGAGAGCTTTTACTGGCTCAAGGCTAACCCCTATCCCTTGGTGCCTCACGGTAATTCCCCAGATGTTTGCCGCAAAAGCTTTGAGTTTGTCTCCTTACTGGCTCATTGGCTAAGTAGAAGATTTTTTGCAAAATCTTGTTTTTTCACCACTTTTTTCTTCATCTTTTACTCCTTACAGTTAGTACCTTTTCTTGTGTGATTGTATTGAGTGTTTAACCCCTATTTCCCCCCATAGGATTGTACAGTCTGTTTCAGTTAGAGGGCCGTAGTTGCCCATTTAAGGGCCTTTCCTCCCTGAGAGTTTCTTCTTAAAAGAAAAAAAAGAAAAGAAAAAAGAATCGTTTCCAATTTTCTATCTTTACTGTTTGTTGGTATTGTTATTTCAGTAGTATAGTATTGTTAGTATAGTTAGAGTTGTTTTTTTTCCTGGTAGCTTTAGCTTGTTCTTTTTAGCATGTCTAAGGAAAAAGAACACAAGGACCATCGCCCTTCAGTGTTCAAAAAATGTGATAAATGCTCACAGAAGATGTCATTGACAGACCGTCACACTAGCTGTGTGTACTGCTTAGGCGAAGCCCACTTACAAAGAACCCTGTACCTTTTGCCATGCCTTCAGTACTAGGGTTCTTAATGAGAGGAAACGCAAATTAATAGATAGGGGGCTTATGACTAGTTCCTTCCAGGAACAGCTTGAACTTGGTCAGACAGCTGCCAAGACTACTAAAAAAAATCTTTGGCTCCAGCTTCGGAACAGTCGAAAAAGTCCAAAGCGACTGAGCCGAGGAGTTCTGGCTTCAATTCTACTTCTTCTGTCTCTGTGCTGTTGGTCTCTTCGGTACCGAAGCAACCTTCGGCACCGAGACAGTTACCTGATATCGACCCTGTTTCACCTACTTTGAGACCTCCTATTTTAGAGAGGAAGAGATGTCCTTCTGTTTCCACCCGATCCTCCAGGACTCTTTCAGATGAGGACATCGAGCATGTGGTGAAAAGGTTGCTCTCTGACCCAGCTCTGGCAAGAAAATTGGCCCCTCCAGACCCAAAGGCTTCGGAGCCGACCCTTTTGCAATCCACTGCTATCGGAGCCAATCACTTCAGGTTCCTCAATGTTGGATCCTTCAGTTCCTAGAATTTTTCCTGCTTCCTCAGAACCGATAACTCTGTCTTCTGCGGCTCAGTCTGGAGCCAAGGGATCTGGGAGCTGACGCTCTCGAGCAGATTCCGAGGGGGATAGTTACCCTGGGTTTTCTTCGGAACCGACCCTCCCTCCCGGTGCTTTGGCTCGACTTAGCTCGGTTCCCACTTCTGCTTCATAGCCATTCCCCCTTGCTCGGAGCTGACCATCCGTCTCCTCGGAGCGAAGGTCATCTTCGGAGTGGGGAGGAAAGGCCTTCAAAGCAATAGAGAAGGCTTTGTCTTCTGCAAAAGCCATACAGAGACTCAAGCATCCCCCATTGGAGGTGCCCCCTCTTCCGAGACCTCCCTAGATTATCCCACTGGAGAGCTCCCTCTGAAGAGACTTTGTAAGAGGAAGCATGCCTGGCACTGATTTGGAGTAGTCCGAAGGGTCCCCTAGATCCCCCTCTGAGGATGTCTCCTTTCTGACATCCTGGAAATCCTTAAACAGAGGAGTGATTGGAAGACCTCTAACCCTACTGAGGACGAATCAGTGTATCTTGAGGCCTTTGGTTCCTGACCTTCCTTCTCCTGGGTGGCACTGCCTTATGACCAGCCGTTAGGGGTTATATTGCGGAAAGCCTGGACCTCCCCAGACACAGCAGAGCCTGTCCCGAGGAGGCCAAACAAATTTATGACTGCACCAGAAGATAAGTCTTTTCTTTCTAAAGGGGTTCCCGTTGATGCTATGGTGGTAGGAGCGGCCACCAAAAAGGAATTGTCCAAGACAGCTTCCAATAGCCATCCTCCTAACAAGGAGTCCAGGACGATGGATAGGTATGGAAAGCATACCCTCTCTTCAGCGGCATTTACCTTAAGATCGCTGAATTACCTTTCCCATTTTACTCCACTTCAGAGGGATCTCCTGAAGGAGTTGGGCGATACCCTTCAGGGTTCAGTAGCTTTGGAATCCAGGGATAAGGTTTCTGCACAGCTCTCCACCCTTACATCGATAGCTAACTCCTCCATGAGGCTGATTTCCTATGCAGTGGATGGAGTGAGCAGGGCAGCCGCAGCAGGAATCTCTCTTAGGAGACATTCTTGAATTCGTCTCTGTAACTTCACGGAATGCTTTGTCTTCCTTCACCAACGTCCCCTTTGATGGTTCAACTCTTTTTGGGCCTCAAGTGAAAGAGACCTTGACCAGGTGCGAGCAGGAAGGGAAAACCTTATCTTCTGTTGGAGTCCGTTTCTCCCTTCCTTCTAGACCCTATCCCAAGGGTTGAACAGGAGGGAAAATGTGGTTCCGTAAATCCCAAAAAGGTTTCCCTCAGGCACAAGGTCAACCCTCCCTTAGGGGCAGAGGGGGAGGATATAACTGAAGACGCCATCCTCGCGGCAGAGGTGGTCTGCAACACCAGGGAGATAGAGAAACTTTCTCTGATCGTCCCTTCCATTGCCCCTAAGGGGTTGCCCGACTGTCTGTCTCTGGAGACAGTGGGGGTTGTCTATCGCTGTACCCAAGCGCCTGGCTAAACATTTCATAAGATCGTTGGGTACAAACCATAATATCCAGAGGTTACCTGATTCCCTTTGTTTCTGATCCCCTGGTAATCTGGTCTCTACCAGACTTGCCACCCATCCAACTAGAATCTCGTTGCTGGGAAAAAGAGTAATCCAAGAAGTCCCCACAGAGCAAATAGGCTCTGGAACTTACGATTTTTTTTATTTCCAAAAAAGACGGGACTGGAGATCAATCCTAGATCTCAGCAAACTCAACAAGTCCGTAAAGAAATCGAAGTTCCGAATGATCACGCTGCAGTCGATATTTCCCTTTATCGGGAAAGACAATTGGATGTGCTCAATAGATCTTCAGGATACGTACTACCACATCAAAATGGACAGGCGCTCCATAACACACTTATGCTTTTGGCTGGGAGCCAGTCATTTTCAGTTTCGAACATTGCTCTTTGGCCTCACTACAGCCCCCAGAGTGTTCACCAAATGAATGGCAGTAGTAACGGCTCACCGGAGATGTCAAGGATTCCAGGTGTTTCTGTACCTAGATGACTGGCTCCTCACTGCTACCACCAAGCATCAATTGATCAGGACCAGGGACGAGAGACTGTCCTTGTGCGCCAGATTAGGCATCACAGTAAACCTAAAAAAATCAGCCTTATCTCCATTGCAGCACATTCTTAGGCTCAGAAATGGACTCAACCACCATGACAGCAAGACTAACACCAGAAACAGTAGAATCATTGCGTAACCAAGTTAGATCCTTGCTAAACAGTCAAAAAGTTCAGGCCCGGGTAGTAGTCCTTCAAGTCCTAGGGACTATGGCTTCCTCCATTCTCTTAGTTCCCCTAGCCTGTCTGCACATGAGAGTATTTCAATGGCTGCTATTTGCCCAATGGTCAATGCAGGGTCTTCCCCTGTCGCATCAGATTCTCATCACAAACACCTGCAAGAAGGATCTGACATGGTGGTTGCATACGGAACAACTTCTTTTAGGTCATCCACGTATTCCTCCCCAAGAAAATGCAGTTTTGACCATGGACACCTCCCAGATTTGGGGGGGGGGGCATTATCTGGGAATGACGGTCCAAGGCACTTGGCAGAACCACTTGCACATCAATGTTCTGGAGATGAGAGCGGTACTATATGCGTTGCAAGCACTTCACAGTTCTCTTCCCACCGGGACAATTGCAATTTAGTCAGACAACATGTCTGTCATGTGGTACATAAACAGGCAAGGGGGAAACAAATCTTAACTGCTTTGTCGAGAGGCCTTAAGAGTTTGGAAATGGGCGATGGACACTCGACGCTTTCTAGTAGCAATGCACATCTCGGGGAAGTCCAGTGTGATAGCAGACAAACTCAAGTCAAGCAATTCTCATGCCTCACGAGTGGTCCCTGGATTGGAAGTTGCGAAAGAGATCTTTCACAGATGGGATCAGCCTTGCTGCGACCTATTCGCCACGCACCTGAACACCAAATGCAGCAGCTACTTTGCCCTAATTCCCCATCCGGGGATGTCACCTAGGGATGTTCTAGTCCACGATTGGCCTCCAGAACTCCTTTATACCTTCCCACCTTTTCCTCTCATTCCAAAAGTGATACAGAAAGCAAAACAGTTGGAGTACCCTGATCCTCATTGCTCCTTACTGGCCATAGTCAAGTCTGCTTTCCCTTCCTGTGGGCTTTACCTCTTGGAGTAACCATGGATTCTGGAACCATCTCCAGACCTCCTGATTCATCAATCGGGGCAGTTCCATCCTACCATCCAGACCCTGAAATTGACAGCATGGCTGCTCCAGTTCCACGAATAGTCAGGTGTATTTCCCTCTCACCTTCAGTCAAACACATTCTGATTTCTTCCCACAAGCCTTCCACTAGGAAACTACATTCCAACAAATGGAAAAGGTTCTCTATTTGGGCTGGAAACCAAGGCTTAGATCCCTATACAGCTCCTATAGAATCCATTTTGTCCTTCCTTGCCTCCATTTTTCATGAAGGAGCTGCTGCTGCTATGGTTCAGTTAGCTGCCATCTCTAATTACCATTTTGGCTACATGGGAAATCCCATCATGTCCCACTCTTTGTGCAAAACCTTTTTGAAGACAGATCATCTACTCAGGCCTCCAATCAAACAGCCACCAGAACCCTGGGACCTAAATTTCGTTCTCACATCCTTAATTTCTTCCCCCTTTGAACCCTCCTCTTCGTCGGATCTGAAGTTATTATCTTGGAAAACACTATTTTTAGTAGCTATAACTTCTGCTAGGAGAGTGTCGGAATTGCAGGCTCTTACTATTCAACCTCCTTACATTGTTTTCCACAAGGATAGAGTCTCACTTAGAACTAACCCTTCCTTTCTTCCCAAGGTATGTTCAGAATGTAATCTTAACACTACTATTGAGCTGCCAGTGTTTTTTCCAAATCATTCTAATAAATCTGAATACAGGCTACACCAGTTAGACGTCCACAGAATTCTCAGGTTTTACCTACACATGACTAAAGTATTTAGAAAATCAGATCAATTATTTGTCTCCTTTTCAGACAAAAATAAAGGCTTGCCTGTTTCTAAGGTTACCCTCTCAAATGGCTTTCAGATTGCATTTCCTTTGCTTACTGGCAAACAGTTACCCAACAAAGTAAAAGGCCACTCTACAGTGGCAGTATCAACTTCGTGTGCCTTTAGATCTAGGCTCCCAATTGATAGCATTTGTGCAGCAACTACTTGGGCAAGACTGCATACCTTTGTCACTCATTAAAAAATTGGATTTGGCCTCCCGGGACAGGTCATCCTTTGGGTCCACTGTGCTGGAGTGTCTTCTCTTGAGCCACCCGGGATAAAGGTGCTAGGGACGCTGTCCCATCCAGCAACAATTAGTGAGATAGGATAACATAACATAAAGAAGTTATGTACTTATCATAACGTTCCATGTTTGTAGTCCATCTCGCCTACTTTCTTGTGTCCCTCCCTCCTGCCCCCTTCCTGTTCCTGGAGGATCTGGTGGACTATACTTATGCTGTCTGACCTGTTTGTAGTAGTTGTCCACCTGGCATGGATAACGTTAAGTAATGTTCTGTCTGTATGTACACAGTTATTGATAGTTTCATAACTATTAGGTACTTATTGATTTCTTGCAAACAAGATCTGGGGGATTGCCATGACGCACCATGGGATAGGGGTTAGCCTCGAGCCAGTAAAAGCTCTCGAGCTTTAGTATTGGCCGAGTCGGAGCCGAATATCTGCTCCGAACCCATCTAGCAAGAATGTAGGCGAGATGGACTACAAACATGGAACGTTATGGTAAGTACATAACTTCTTTTTTCTGCAACTCAAATGTTTGAATTTTGCATTGATAGGCTCATATGTTAAAGTTTCTTGTGATTTGATTGTGAAAGTATGAGGAATGTTTTATAAAATGTTTTTGTGTGGTTTGATTTTTTTCATTTCTCAGGTCGCTAATTGTTTAAAGCCTGCTTATAAATCTATAGATGCTATAACCTGGGCTGTTGCCACTAGTACTGTATTAAGGAGGTTTTTTTCTGTCTGTGTTCTCTGAACCAAACAGAATATGTAAAAAAAATGAAATGTTAAATTCCCCTTTGGTTATAGAACCTCAGTGGCAGAGATTATCAGAAAATGTGATGAGAGGGTGAGCTGATTCAGGGAATTTCTCAAATATTTCAGCACTCCTTCAAATTTTCAAAGGGATTTTCTGCTCCCTTGTCCAGTTTTGGGAATAAACAAAATGATCAGTTTCATCAGAATGGAAGTAAACAGATATTTAAAAACAATGACAATGATGTTTTAAAAAGAAACCAGGATTCCCCCAAAGTAAAGGACAACGAGATAAGCCAGAATGACTATGTAAGGGACCTTCCCCCCAGTCCCTTATCCCTTCCAGAAAGTCTGAATCTCCATTTTGCTTGTTGGCAACAGATCCTTTCCTAAAGGGTTTTGAGACTGATTCATCAGGGTTACATATAGGATCATAGGAGTTTTCTAGGCTAATGGCTGTGGGATCCTTATAAGCCTAGCCAAGAGTTTATCCCCCAAAAAACAAACCTCAGTCAGCACCTGTTGCCCCTGTCAATGAGGAACACAGGTGGAACCCCTGAGACAAATTTGTGGTTTTCCATCCACTCATTAAGGTTGCACTTGGAGGGTCAGCAACCTACTTTGTTCGACATGCATGGGGAGTTTATTCCATAGATGGGGCAGCCTCCAGGAGACAAATATGTTGCTCCAGCAGGTTTTGTTAATGTCACATATTAGATTTAGGCCTTTTGATTGGATAATGTGCGAGGAGTTAGATTTAATGATATGGAGCATCTCTAGTAGGGCAGGGTCCGAGATTGTCTTGTAGGTGAGACACAGATGCCTCTGAGCAATCTGTACAGTAACGAGTATTTTATTTATTTATTTATTTATTTATCATTTGTTGACCGGGAAAGTCCGACTAGGTTCCACAGAGCCTGTTTTCAGCGGAGGCCCGGGGAGAAATGCTCCAGATGTAGAGTAGAGTTTGTGATTTGAGCCTGTCCACATAGGACAGGTGTTGGAGGCCATGGATTCTCTTTGTGAGGTATTTCTGTGGCCTTTCCAGTTGGTGCAGGTGTTTAGAGAGGTACATACCAAACAGGACGTTGTACTCAATTATTGGGCTAATGAGGGACGAGTACAGAGTGGCAATAACCGTTGTATGCTTAGAGGGTTGCCGTTGATGTGGTAATCATTAGGGGCTGGGTTTTTGCTGAATGGTATGACAATACATTTTTTTGCATTTAACTTAAGGCCTTGACTTTGGCACCAGTCATTTGTGGCTGTGAGACCCTCTAATATTATGTTAACATAATTTGGGGAGTCAGTGACAGCACCCAACTTACAGTGATCAGCAAATTTGGTCAGCCACAGGCCTTTTGTCTTTGCCTGGACCTCTGAGAAGTAGATACCAAACAGTAGATGTCTCAGAACAGATCCCTGGGGAACTTCACTAGTAACAGATCTGCTGTCAGAGGTGGAGGCACCTGTTTTGACCTTGTGGGTCCTATCAGTGAGCCAGTTGGCCACCCACCTGATGAGATAGGGATTTATGCCAAGTTGTGTTAGCTTTTCAATGATACCTGAGTGGGGGGTTGTGTCAAAGGCTTTGGCCAGGTCAGGGTAAGCTGTATGTACTGACTCCCTCATCCAATGCCTTGGTGACAGTCTCAAAAAAGTCAACCAGGTTCAACAAGCAAGATCTGCTATTGATGAATCCGAACTGGATGGGGTCAGGTGCCTGGAGATTGCCTATGTCCTTGTTTATGAGGTCCATAATACGCTGCATGGCCTTACAGATCAGACTTGTCAAGTTAATGGGGCAGTAGTTGCCAGGGTCAGTAGTGGCAGCACCCTTGTGCAAAGGGATGACAATGGCAGTTCTCCATTGTGCAATGGCGTGGCTTGTTCTTGCTGGAGATGGTGCAGAATACAGCCTGGGATACTATCAGGTCCCATGGAAGCTGTGTTTTTGCATTGTGTAAGGCCTTTAACACTTGATCTATGAAGATGTGAGGTGCAGGGTAAGTATCGAGAATGACGAATGGGCCTTTGGGGGAGGACAGGGGGCTGAAATTTGCATTGTCAACAAGGGTCAGTGTAAGTGGTACCATTATGAACAAACTTGGGCTTTGCCATGGAGGTTCCTGACGTAACTGAAAAAGGCTTTGTGGTTAGTCTTTGTTTCGGATGCTAGTTTCGAGTCATAATTGGCTTTGGAGGTTTTCACTAGTGATCTAATTTGCTTGTTGAGGCTAAGGAGGGAGTTTTTCCAGTTGGGAATTTGGGCCATTTTACCCTTGTGCAACAGTTTCTTCCCTTTGTTGTAAAGCCTGTTGATAGAGGATGTCCACCAGATAGGTTTGTGCTTCCTTGAGGAGCAGGTTTTAGTTCTGTTGAGTATGGCTTGAGTCCATGCAGTTGTACAGGTGCTTGTATACTGCACTGACATACTGTTCAGTATATTTGCCTGCATCCTCTGGGGGGGTGTTGATGTATTTTATATATTAATTTAGGTATTTATTTCTTTAATTATACTGATCTCTACATATCACACACTGTAGATATGTCTGTATGTAATATATGTACTGGAGCCTGATAGTTGTTCAGGAAATCTTTTGAGTGACGATGCTGCAAAGTCAAGTTACTGAAAGCCATTTTCAGTGCTGACAACATTTGCTCTTTACCCCACTGTTCTGTGACCATGATGTTGGTATAAATAAATTTTGGTTAAGAATGTAGGAATGTGGGGGGGGGGTGCCCTTTCTGCAAGAAAAAAAAATGTTTTAATTTTAACTGAAAGTGGCTTTCAATCTTCATGGCAAGAAGGAACAGTTTGTTAGTGGTAGTGGGAAGAAATTCCTCTCTCTCATGGAATTATTCCACACCCACCAAACCAAACCTGTCTGGTCCCTCCCATCCTTCAGCACATGCCATTAATAGAAACTGTTCCTCTTTTTCAGTTGGGAAAAGGTTTTTATTCAGGAATGTTTTTGGTGCCAAAGAAAGAAAAATGTCTGGAGACCAGTTCTAGACCTTTCTTTTTTAAACCATTATGTGAAAGTGGACAATCACAAATAAACTAAGAAAATTAGACTACGAAGCCACAATTCACTGGACAGAAGAACGAAGTGAAAATCGACATAAAGCTGTAATAAAATAACACAATTTAATCCACATAAAGCGCTTTTCATCATAGTAAATGCTGTGACTTCTTCAGATGAATCATACATTATAACCTCCTACCCTTATATATTGAAGCTAAAGCTTCATTAATTCAATTAAGTAATTAGTTAATAACTTCTCATCAATTAAACACAATAAAAACTTAAGACACTTGATCACTGTGTATTTACATTTTCTTCCAAAACACAGTTCCTACCCCACTAACAGTAATGAAAATTATTTATTAAAAATGCCTTTTGTCCATAGACTTTACTAAAATTTTAATATGCATGTCCTTATATTTGTACTTTATGAATTGTCTTTCTGTTGTAAACAATAACATCAGTATAATACTAAAAGTACAAGCACTGAATACAAGTGTGACTTCTTTCTTTTAGCCTATCTAAATTGTGAGTCCAATACATGTACTTTATAATAAAAAATAATAATAATTAAACTTCTGTACTTTTAAAACAATTAAGTACTATCTAATAAGACTTCTTCATTTCAAAATACATGAAATAGAACATATTTCATTCAGTCCTGGATACTGACTCGCACTTGTTTTTAACTGCCATATTAACTGGATACTGACTCGCACTTGTTTTTAACTGCCATATTAACTCAAGACGTTCCAACTTTAAGTGGTCTGGTCCTACTGCTTTATCAGATATAATCTGATCTATTGCCCTGACTAAAAATCTGTGTTCTTTGTGTTCAGAAATATGTTTGGCTAAGGCATTGTCCTCACTTAATCTACCAATGTGATACAGATGTTCGTGTACTCGTTCCCGCAGTCTACGATCAGTTTTCCCTATGTAGAAGGCGGGACACATCTGAAATCGGGCCAGGTATACTACTGCTTTAGACTGACGATTTAATCTATATTTGGTAGTATATTTCTTATCCCGTATTTTAAATCTCTGGCTCACATCCATGTGTTTGCAATACTTACACATGCCACATATGTACATTCCACACCTACTTGTGATAACTTGATTCCTTTCGACTAAGTTTTTCAAGTTGGCTCCTCTTTTGTAAATCATCTTAGGTGTACCTTCAACTTTCTTTCTAATAGAAGTATCTAAAAGTATTAACTCCCAGTTCTTCCTTATAATGTCGCAGAGGTCTACTGCATCTAAACTGAATATAATAATAAAATTACTGATATTCTGTAGATCGTTAGTGTTAGAGGATGTCTCAAAAGAATGTAGAGATGTAATGTTAATGTTATAGTATTCCTGACTCAAAATGGGCTTGTAAATACCACTACTATGTTTCTGGGTGACTTCCAATATAAGTGTGTTAATCAATGACGTAGGATAGCTTCTTCTAGTGAACATCTCCTTAAGGTGGTTACATTCTGTTTGAAAATCTATATCTAATGAAACCATCCGGGCTGCTCTGACCAACTGTCCTTTCACTACTGACTTTTTCTGGTGAAAGGGATGGCAACCGGAAAAGTGCAAGAAACTGTTAGAATAACTTTTTTTTCTATATATCCGTGCAGTGTAACATTCACGGATCGTGTCTTTTGATACATGTACATCCAAGTACGCTATAGTATCTATACTAAACTGTGATGTGAAACACAAGAAATCAGTTGTTTCATTAAAGTAGTTGACTATTGCATTAGCTGTTTCCATGCCACCCTTATCACCATGAAAATATCGTCCAAGAATCGGGTGTAGTAATACACCTTTTCTTGAACCCAGTTGTCCTGAAAAATTTATTCGTGTTCCCAGTCAGCCATCACCAAATTGGCGAAACTGGCGCCACACGGAGAGCCTGTGGCTATTCCTGTTAATTGCAGGAATATTCTGCCTTCAAATAACACACAGTTGTTAGACAAAACTGTGTCTAGTAACTGTACAATTAGGGTAATTTTATTGTTAGATGCCCCTTTTGTTCTCATAATATGGCTGACCCTTTCTATCTCCTCAAGGTGTGGGATAGACATATACAGATTTTTGACATCTACTGTTAGGAAGTTAAACCTGTTGTCAAATTGTAAGTTGTCTAAATTATGTAAGGAGGACCACGAATCTTTGCAAATTTGCTTCTCACTAGATACTTTTAATATGGTGTCTACAAATTTGACACATGCATAGGTAATGCTGTTTCTGGCATCTACTAATGGTCGCAATGGAGGATTTCCTATGTACTTTCAGGACGCCAAAAATACTAGGTATTCTGGGTGCTGGCATAGACAGATAATTAAATAGATTGATGTCTGTTCTGGCTTCTGTGAACAATTCATAAATTAATTATTTAATACGACTATTCAGTTAGTCCCTTGGCCAAAGAGGCCACTATAGTATAATATGCTGATGACTCCACTCTAAAATGTGATGCTAAGACACTACTCATGCTCCAAACACTTGCCCAGAAATCCTTCTCTTCCAATGAAGCCTGCCTCAACTCACAACTCCTTCTGAGTAAAAAAAAAAAAAAAAAAACTACTACTGTTGACCCCAGCTCTCTTTCTCCTTCCCATAAACAACCTTCAGTATACTCTTATCCAACAAAACCAGTATAGAACTAGTATCCCACACCAAACTGTTAAGTGTGATTATAGACGACCACCTGAAATTTGATCTCCACCTTCAGCAAACCATAAAGAAAACACACCAAACGCTAGGCTGCCTCTGTAGAATAAAGCACTACCTCACTAACTCTGCTAGACGAAACACAGCCACTTCTTTTCTACTCCGTACCCTATTTTATGCCTCTCCCATCCTAACCAATCCCAACTCCTCCCTATGAACCAAACCAGAACAGTGGTACGATAAAGCAGCCAATCAACAATATGAATCCCATCACAGCCACTCTCTTTAAGACAACTAAACTGGCTTGAACTAAATCATTCTCTGTTGCACTCACAGTTAAATACAACCTTCAAATTACTGTACAACCCTAAAAAATTCCTCTCTCTTCACTCCATTGTTCAATCTTACACTACTAAGAGACCTCTACTTTCCACTGACAAATCATTGCTTTCCGTAACTAAACCTAAATACAATGCAGGATACCTCTTGTATTCACCTTACTTTGCTAATAGATGGAATACCATCCCAACCCACTTAAAACTTTAAATGCTAATTGAAGCAGCACCTGATGGATGAATGGCTCTGCACCTGTCCTGGTTAAACTGGTACTAATATAGCTGTATGAATTTGTGCCATAACTCTCTGCTCAACAAAACTTAATGTACTCTTATCACAACTATACCCACCTTTATCATCTCATCTCCTTTATCTTCCTTGTGCCTCCTCCCCTCTTTTCTTTCTTTGGGCTGCTGTAACTTTTTTTTTTTTTTTGTATTCCTATGTCCTAGGTTTAGAACAAGTCTTTACTGTAACAAATATTCTTATGTAAAACATGACAATCTATGCATACTGATATTACACTGCAGATACTTCCCTACCACTTCTTAATTTCAAAATACCACAATCTCGAGTTCAGAATCTCAAGATCTTGGTATCTCGAAATGAAGACCCCCCCCCCCTCAAAAAAAAAGCAGTCAACACAACACAAAACATGTTTTTGCAGGGGGGGTCCCCTGCACCCCCCGCTACTTAAATATACCAAATCCAAGATAGCACTACAGCGAGGAAGGGAAAATCTCCCATTCTGCACTGTATGCCGATCTCCGTTCAGGATTTTGAAGTTTTAAAACTTCGATCATATGGTCTTCAATCATATAAATTTCGAAGTTTTAAGCTTCAAAATTTACAGGGTGTGTATCAGAATATCAAAGTTTCAAAACGTCGAATCCCATATGGTCGGCACCATATGATCGAAGTTTTGAAACTTTGATTCTTTTAACGGAGATCTCTGTACAGCACAAAAGAGAAGATTTTTTTGCATTGGTGTGCGATCTCGGAGTTGGTATATTTAAGTAGCGGGGGATGTGGGGCGGTGCAGGGGGGCTTGCCCCCTTGCTTAGAGCATTTAAATGATTTGTTTTTGTAGGTTGTTGTGTTTTATTGCATTTTTGATGTTTCAAGACTTCAATTATATGGTGTCGACCATATCAGATTCGAAGTTTTGAAACTTCGATCATGTAATATAGACCCTGTATATATATATATATATATATATATATATATATATATATATATATATATATACATGTGTGTATGTATGTGTATATATATATGTGTATATATATATATATATATATATATATTATGTGTGTGTGTTTATGTATTCCTGTGAAGCCCACGTAACTATTATTTTAATCAAAACTGTTTGTAAATTATGTAACTAATGTCAGTTAAGTTTGAATAATGGAGATGTTGCAAATGCCAATAAATGAATAAATAAATTAATTTTGTGAGTTACTTTCCTGTTGTCTGTCTTACTCCTCTATCAAGGTTCATTTGTTGGGATCTTAATTTTGTGTTAGAGAAGCTAACACCTCCTCCATTTGAACCAGCTCATATGGATGACTTGAGGTTCTTAAAATGGAAAACAGTTTACTGGTTGTTCTGAACACTGCTAGAAGAGTGTCTGAGTTGCAAGCTCGTATTGTGGGTCAGCCTATCTGATTTTCACAGAGATATGGTTTCTTTGTGAACTAATCCTTCTTTTATGCTAAAGTGGTATCCGAGTTTACTTTAGATCAAACTTTACATCTCCCTGTGTTCTTCCATGAACCTAAAAATTAGGAGAAAGGATATTTTGTACCATGGATGTCCATAGACAACTTGGGTGTTATCTTGGCAAAACAAAATCTTTCAGAATTTCCAATCAGTTCTTCATTTTTTTGTGAAGGTAAGAAGGGGCAACCTGTGTCAAAGCAGACTATTTCAAAGTGGTTGTCTCAGGCTGTGTTCCCTTTTGTTATTCCCACCACAACATAACTATTTAAGCAGGGTCAAGCCACACTCTGCTAGGGTCTTTACTTCATCTATGGCTTCTTACAAAGGGGGTTGACTCTAGTATTGTAGAAGGTTCCACTTGGTCATCTGTATATACTTTTACAAGGCACTACAAGCTAGATTTCTTCTCCAGGTCTAGGTCAGAGTTTCCACCTCCCAGTTGTTTTAAGCTATGGTAATCAATCCATATAGCTTAGGCTACTGCAGAAGTGAGCAGTATGAAGAACATAGTACAGCTGTGTAAGTAAATTTGCCATTAACAGTAGATGTTCAGATGATCACTGTTGCAGTAGCTGCTATTTGTTGTTGTGTTTTCATGCCCGTGTGGACATTTGCTTTTTTTTTTTTTGTTCCGAGTAATGACCTCTCTAGGCTCAACCTCCTTCTCTCAGTTGGCATGAAAGCTTTGAAGGGTTTGGTACATAAACCTGCCTTTTAGTCTTCTCAGCTCAAGCTGACTTGTGGAAGGTCCCTGCAAACTTTGGAAGTTAGCCGTCTATTATACCCTATGCAAGATATAAACCATATAGCTTAGGTTACTGCAGCAGTGATCACTTGAACATCAGCTGTTAACGGTAAGATTATTTAACACAGCTGTACTTTACCAGTTCTGGACTATCTTGAGTGTTGGTTTAAAATTCCAAATTCCATGAAAATCACATCCATTTTCACTGCAACCTGTATTTCTTCTCATATTTATAACTTAATTCACTCAGCTTGCTTTGACTGCTCTGTACATAGTCTGTTTTACCTTTCCACAGATATATAGATGCACAAGAAAAGTGTAATAGAATCACTGCAAAGACTAAAATTTTTATTTAAAAATCTCATGAATAATTCACAAAATTTATCTTGAAAATGGAATTTTATAGTTTTTTGAGAATCTTAAATCAGTGCCTCAGATTTTTGAGTACCATCTTGAGTGTTAGTCAAAGCAGCTGTAGGTTACATGGTTAAGCCTGTTGTTGCTGTAGGAACTTCACTAATTCTGTACGTGAGTCCTGACAAAATAAGCTCCAGGAACATATTTTAAGCAGACTATATATTAAGCACAGTTACTAATCAATTAATAAGATTACATGATTCTTTGTAAAGTGAAAGTAGTAAAGGATGATCATAAACGCTACGGAGAAGAACTGATCAAGAATCAAGTATTTTTTTTTTTTATGTAGAGAACACTCACAAATAAAATAACTTAAAAAAATGTAAAATAACATATAATGCATGTATTGCACGGGTTCCGGTGTGTAGATCACGAGACAGTTGCCCCCGAGCTACATCGCTGAAAGCAGTAGGCCGCAGCACCGCTAGACTGTAGAGCGGTGCGGCTGAAAGAGAGCTACACGGTGGGATTGCACATACATGGTTAAACCGCTACATAGAGACAATCCCTAAAGTAACTAAGCGGGCTGTTTCCTGACCGTGGAAACAGCCTCGCTAGATAAGCGATCATCAGCACAAGTCAGCTAACCAGGTCCAACAGCACCAAAAAAAAAAAAAAGGCAAGCATACCTGCTAAACGCACACGCACAGAAATCCCCAAACATAACCCTTGCAGGAAACCATGGAGTGGGAAGCTGCAAGATGTGAGCAGACAAAGAAGTTGCAGCTGATAGATACAGTAATACTTGCACACTGTCAGTAGCACATGCACATTCACAAGGCATCCCCACAGCGGAAATAATGTGCCCTGTTAGAGCCTCCCTAGTGCATACGTCTCAGCCTCTTAGAACAAGACATCTTTTTCAAAGCCATAAATAAAAGTGGGAGAAAGGCCCAAAAAGAGGAACAAATTGTAAATTCTGCTTTTACAAACTTAGTTGATAGAATAACAGGTTTTGCATTAGCATGACTTTTCTGAAGGGTAATAAGTCTGAAACTCAGTTGTCTGCCATTATTTTTTAACTTCAGTATTTATCTATCTCTGTATTTATATATTTATGTTCATAGGTAGGTACTAGGCTATTGGCCTTAGGGCCTATACAAGCCTAGCCAAAAAGGTACCCTGGCTTTCGCCACCCAAGAAAATTATTTTCCTGTGCTCCTGTCAAGCAGAACCACAGAAGTGATCTCCAGGGTGAATTTCCTATTACCCATCCAATCATCAAGATTTTTCTTGAAGAGTGCTAATGAGGAGCTCTGTTTGACATAGCTAGGTAGTCTGTTCCAGAGTATGGGAAGTGGTAGTCTGTTCCAGAGTATGGGAAGTGTCTGGGACAGGAATCTATCCCTGCAGCATGTTCTGTTTATTGTGGTGACAAGGTTTAGGTCCCTAGAGCATGTAGCCCGGACGGATTGGGATTTCTTTAAGTGGAGCATGTCCAACAGCTCTGGGTTTGACATAGCTTTGTATGTTAGGCAGAGATCACCTCTGAGCAGGCGATATGTGATGGATTAAAGCTGGAGTTTTTTGAGACAGTCTGCATAAGGCATCTGTTTGAGGCCAGTAATCCTCTTTTTGAGGTATTTTTGCGGCCTTTCCAGTTGTATATGTCTTGTGAGATGCATACCAAAAGGGAAGTTGTACTCTATAATGGGTCTAATGAGTGATGAGTAGAGGGGAACAATGACCTCTTTTTTTCTGGATGAGAAACCTTTTGTGATGAGGTGTGCCACTTAGAAGGATTTCCTGACCACTGTGGCGATGTGATTATCAAAGGAAAGACTACTGTCCACCTGTGTCCCAAGGTCTCTTATCACACTTTCGGTGTTAAGTGGACTACCACCTATGTGGTAGTTCATGGGTACAGAGTTTTTACCAAAGGGGATGACAATGCACTTTTTGGCATTGAGCTTGAGACATTGGCTTGGACACCAGGCATCTGTCTCAGTGAGGCCCTTTTGTAGGATGTCCACATCGTTAGGAGTTTTGATTATGGCTCCTAGTTTGCAGTCATCTGCAAATTTAGTTAGCCAAAGACCTTCTGTGTTAGCCTGTAGTTCAGGAAAGTAGATACCAAACAGGAGAGGACCCAGGACTGAACCCTGTGGTACTCCACTTGTCACTGGTCAGAAGTCTAATTTGGAGTCTGCTACTTTCACAGTGTGGGTTCTGTCAGTAAGTCAGTTGGCAACCCATCTTGTGACATAGGGATTTATACCTAGTTTAGTGAGTTTATCTATAATTTCAGTGTGGGGGATGGTGTCGAACGCCTTGGCGAACCACCTTACCCTCATCTTTGGTGACTACTTCAAAGACGTCTGTCAGGTTTAGGAGACATGATCTGCCTTTTACAAACCCGAACTTTGTGGGGTCCAGAATTTGGAGATCTCCAATGTCTTTGTTTATGAGTTACATGATGATACGTTCCATGGCCTTTCAGACCAGGCTTGTCGAGCTAATGGGGCGGTAGTTCTTGGGGTCTGTTGTGGCCCCTTTGTGGAGTGGGTTAACCATCATGGTGCGCCATTCAATGGGCACAAAACCTGAGATGAGGCTATGACTGAACATGGTACTTAGGTGGGTTGCCAGTCATATTGTAGTTTGTGTAGAAGGCAACCTGTGATGTTGTCAGGTCCCATGGATGCTGTGTTCTTGGCTTTGGAGAGTGACGTTTTTACCTGTGCAGCCGTGATTACAGGAACTTTGCATTCTTCCGGTATAAAGATGGGCCCTTCAGGGGGTGAGAGGGGGGTAAAGTTAGCACTGAACCTATCTGCCAGGATGTTGGCAATATCAGTTGGTTCTGTATATTTAGTGTCATTGTGCTGTAACTCAGAGCAGATCTGAGTGTTGCCATTGAGATTCTTGACATAGCTATAGAATGCTTTATGGTTGTCTTTAGAATCAGTGGTGATTTTGTTTTCATAACTAGCTTTGGAGGATTTTGAGGGATCTCAGCTTCTTACTGAGGCTGACCAGGGAGTTCCTCCAATCATGGGATTTTACTCTTTATTGCAACAGTTTCCTTTTTCTTATAGAGTTTGTTTATTGCAGAAGTCCACCAGATTGGCTTCCTGTTTTTGGAGGATAGCATCTTGGTTCTGTTGAGGATAGCACGATCCATGCACTCGTGTAAGTGCTTATAAAGTGCATTTGTGTAGGATTCAGCAGTCATACCTCTATTGTCCATCTGCATGGGTGTCGTGAAGTTTGCCACTTCTGTCTTAAGAAGCGTGAAGTTGGCTTTGGAGAAATTTTTTACAGTTGTTTTCCTAAGGGGGGGGGGGGGGAGCGGGATGTGGATGTCTAGGGTGATTAGCTTGTGGTCAGATCTGACCAATGAGGAGCTGACCTCTGGTGTGGAACACCGGTCGCCCATGTTGGTGATGACCAGGTCTAGGATATTGCTGCCCCTGGTGGGGGTGTGGATAAGTTGATCCAAGGCATTGGAATTGATGATTTCCAGAAAACGTTGGGCAAAAGAGCTGGTACACGAGTAGTTTTCCCAGTTAATGGTAGGGTAGTTGAAATCACCCATTATTAGAGTGTTGGGTTGTACCTTAATATTTTCCAGTGTGTCAAGAAAATAGGAGTGGGAATCCTGGGGCATGGTGGGGGGGGTCTGTAGCAAGCTACAATCTGGATTGTGGCTTTGCCCAGCGTTAGTTGAACTTGGATAATCTCGGATGCATTATGCTAAGCAACGAGCTTGGAGATGTGGATATCCTTAATGAATATGGACACGATTCCACCTTTAGTATTTTGGTCTGGGTTTGGTGTCCGAAAGGTGTGGTATGAATTATGGCCTGGTAATGCAGGGGTGCTCTCTGGAGCTTTGAACCAGGTCTCTGTCACTGCACAGATGTCACTGTTCTCCATTTTAAGGAGTGCCTCGAGTGAGTGCATTTTGAGGTTTAGACTTCTAGCATTGAGTAGCATTACCCTCAGATTTTGCTTGCTTGTACCGGTTACGGTAGTGAATGTGTCATTTGAATCTTGCCTGTAAAAGGCACAATAGGGGTGGCAAGAGCCTTTGCCATTATCCGGAATCCCAAGGGTGACAGGTGCAGGCCATCTCTGGCAACGCAGCGTGGTCTTTTGATCATGTCATCCTAGGCAGACAGATACTGGATTCCCTTAGAATGACACCAGAAGCTTAGCCAATTGTTAAAGTCAATCATTTTGTCCTTGTACTGTGGTATCATTCTGGGTGATGGCAGGATGCTACTCAGGGCTAGGGTCATACCTGCTTGGGCTACAAGATCGGAGAGCTCCTCCATGTCTCTCTTCATGTAGTCCAGGGAGGTACGTCTCGGGTATTTCACGCCAACATGGATAATGACAGAGTCATATTTGTACTTGTTGTGGAGTGACCTGAGTGCGTGCGTTACGTGGCGGATCCTGGTACCCGACAGGCAGCTGACAATAACTTTTTCCTTGTTTAGCCTGGTGAGTGGAACATCAGTGTGCCTGACTATAGAGTCACCTATGACTAGAGTGTTGGGTACATTATGCCTTATGGGCTGTAGTTGAGTGGCACACTGAGTATTTGGGCTGTGTCTCATTTGTGGAGGTTGCTTGCATTTCTGCTTTGGAGGTCTCAGTTGTTTGGGCAGATTTTTACTGAGAGCCTCCGCGAATGTGGGTGTGTGTTTTGTGCTTCTGTGTGTGTGTTTTGGTGGTGTAGGTTTTGAAAGACTATGTGATGAGTGTGGTGCAGTGCAAGTGTTTACCTTCTCCTCTTGACTGTCTAGTCCAGTCTTCGGTGAAGTGAGCTTTGCTTCCAGTTTGGCTATATAAGTGCATCTCTCACAGGTCGTAGTGTTGGGTGGTAGGAGGAGAGGGTTGTCTGTGTACATGAGGCAATTGCTGCATTGTCACAAGATGCCCAGATTCATCAGGTAGACAGGAGAAAACACCAGAAGCTGACCTTTAGACATGCCTGAATAGGTGCTTATTTATTAAGTACTATAAATTGTTTTCCTCTAGACAAGTGAGGAAAGTTGAGTGCAGTAGTAATTTGTAACTTTAGTGCTTACAATGAGTTCTGAACAAGTGCTGAGCTTAAAGAAACAGATTTGAGTGCTAAAACTAAAAAGCTGGCTAGTTGCAAGGGAAAATTTGAAGAACAGACTTTATGGCGCCCAGGAATAGTTTAACCCTAGTTAAGTTTGGGGGGGGGGGGCTCAGGAGCTCAAAAACAGTCCTGGACACAGCAAATCTGTATCTGGACAAGACCTGCCACAGGAAAGGGGGGAAGCAAGCTTAGAATTTTTTTTTCAGTAAAAGTGGAAATGGAGAAAGCTGGAACAGAAGTTAATTCAACGTTAAGAATCTGAGTGGGTTGGCCTTCACAAATGTTCTCTATTAGATTGAATGAACTTATGACACTGGACTGGGAGGAGTGTCACAGATCAAATATACAGTTTGGGCTGGCAACTGCAAAGCCACCAAGTATAAGAACACCACAACACTAGGGAGGGTGAGTGGGAAAAATTACATTTTCTAGCTGTAGCCACTAAATGAATGTTTTAAACAGATCAAGGAGCAAGCAGACTCTAGAGAATGCTCAACAGACAATTATAGTAATGCTCACTATTTCCTAGCTGTAGAACCCAGAAACCTCAAAAAATCAGAAATGCACAGAAAAGCTCTCACAAACAGAAAATACAACTCTCAGTATGAAAAAGCAGTTTACAGTTAAGTAATTCAGTAAACATGCAGTTAGAGTAATGAAAACAGTATCTAGCAATGAAAAATAGTTAAACAGTATAAAACAGTACATAATGCATTGAAACAATAAAAAAAGCTTTATAACAGTGCAAAATTTAGTAGATCAACTGTATAGCACAATTATAATCGTTTCAGAAGTGCAGTTCAGTGAAATAAGTTTAAGAAATAACTTATCCTGCTCTTGGAATCTTAAGGAATTTCCACTTGGTTTCAGTAATGAAATACAATCCACAGCCTGTGCAATACTGTAAACTAATTAAATAATTAAATATAAGACTAATCCACAAGTAAAGGAAAGCCAGAAGCACAACAGCAGTTTGTCCTGCAAGGCAGACAGACAGACAACAACAGGCATTCCTGAGTAAGACATATCCCCATAATACCAAATGTATTAAAAGAATAGCATTATCACTGCTGCACTACCCCTTATACATAACATGCCCATAGCCAAACCTACTGGTGTCACCCGTATGGCTGACCTGTGGCAGGTGTAAACAGGACAACCCTGGCAATTAATGACTACCTAACAGTACAGAAGCAACCACTGTAGAAGGGAACACTGACACATAGGGGAGGGAAAGCACATATCGGACACACAGGAGTATAAAGTCACCTCACTGTCAACGGCTGATGGTACACTACTGAAGCAACGTGGGGGTTGCCAGATTGATCCTATGGTTGTTGCAGATAGGGTACACATGTATGCAGAGGCATGTAGGCAGAAAGGGTGCTACACAGGGGAACATCCATTAGTAATGTCTGTCTCTGAAACCGAGACTGTGCACCACACCCTGATTGGTCATCTTCAATGGCTGGAAGTTAAAGGGGACCTGTCAATTCCACGGCTGTGTGAATTGGACATAGAGAATCCCTAGAAGGAAAGTTAGTAAGAGCAGGGTGGTGTCTCTACTGCTACAAAGGGCGATTGTGGCAGACAGCGCCTTTTCATAAGGGTACAACACAAGGCGGTGTACTGCAGCATAACCATAGTCTGATAGTGGCCTATACCCCAAGTAGTATCAACGTACTGTTCCCTGCTACAATGGATGTGATGGATGCTGAGAGGCCAACCACAAGTAGTGTTGCCATGATGGAATCTGTATATGAGTATAGCCCAGGTCAGCTTGGCAACAGATATTAGACAGCGCCCAGACAACAAGGCAAACCAATGCTGCTAGTGGAGGGAATACCTGTACCACTTAGAGCAGGAAGTCCTCTCCAAATGGTACTGGGCATTTGTAGCAGAGAATAAAGCCCTGCAGGGGCCGTGCTATTACTGTTCACTAGGACGAGGGGAAAGAACTGCATAAATCACTTTCACAACAGCATGGACCAGCTACAACCACTGCCCAGGTGGCTGTGCTGCAAGCAGAACTACTGCAGAGAGCAGTAAACAGCAGTGACATGCCTAGTCTGGTAATGCACAGTGTCCTTGGCACAGCAGATGACAATGTACTACAGGAGATGCCTTGCCGTGCCACCCTGCATCTTAGCATCACCAGGGTATGTCAGAGGGCATGGGCATCTGTGTCCACACCTCCGGCAACACTTGCAGATATTGATATCAGCCAGTACCCACTCCGTAGTGGCAGCTTTATCTTATGCAGACAGATATGGATGGAAAAGACTCCTTGGTTCTGCTAACTACAGCACAAAATCTGGCGGATTTGTGCAGGTCAGACATCATACTCTGGAATGGCACCTTCCCAGCACATGCTGATATTTGCGTTCAGCTGTGTACTTTACATGGATCTGTTGGCACTCTCACCTCAGCACGAATTGTCCCCCTGGTGTATTGTCTAATGATACAGAAATCAGATTCTGCATACAACAATATGTGGGACATACTTAAGGGTATGGCTGCAGATCAGGGATGCACCTTAACTCCACAGTACATTATGACTGATTTTGAGAAGACAGCAATCCATGCCAGCGGAAAGGCATTCCCTAAGAGTATTCTGAAGGGGTGCCTAGTCCATTTTGCACAGATCATTTGGCGCCAAATCCAGCATCATCACCTTGTGGCCTTGTATGGTACGAACCCCGCATTCTCAATAGCCATCCACAAGCTGATTGCACTGGCATTCCTACTAGTGGATGATGATGTCCCCGCATTTCTGGACATTGTGGCTACCTTACCTGAGTATGCTTAGTCTGTAGGTATATTTCTGGACCATCATTATGTGCGAGGCCTACCAAGGGAATACGCATCTCACTGTTCAGCGTACCAACGTCTACCATCATCGTACCCTCTGAAGTTCTGGAATGTGTGTGATGTGTCTGACATGGACTTCCCACAGACCAATAACCAGGTGGAGGCATGGCATCGTCGACTAAAAGTATTACTTGGACGCCCTACAGTACAGCTTTCCGAGCTTTTGTCTATTCTACAACAGGAACAGAACCTGACAGACAACTGAAGGGAGTCACTTTTGAGGGGGATGCCTGTGACACCACGTAGGAAGGCTATTGTAAGGGAGCGTCGCTTAAAACACATTTTGCAACATAAGACTACAGTAATGTGCCGGGTTTCCTACGTGCTGTAGCACATTTGTACAAGTTGTGAATATATTTGGTTCTAGTACACACCAAGCACTATAGACATTACTTTATATGTTGTGTTAATAAAGATTTGCCCACAGTACACAGATTTCACAGTACTGCTTTCATGCCCCCTTGGCATCCAGTGACAACCACTTGTACTACTGACAGTGACACATGTCTGCTTCTTGGGGGTTCAGGGTGTAACAGTATGGGGGTTTGTGTCTGCCACGTCCAGTTAGGATGCAGGGGATGTTCTATTCCCACAGGGAATTGTCCACAGGCATTTGTCAATGTAGCCATAATGCCAAACTGCGATGTGTCCACATTCAGCTGTGTCACAGGGGGACTTCATGCTGCCTAGGCGACCGAATCCATATTGTACATTACAAAGAAGAAGATTTTAAAATAAGTTCTAAATCATTGGTTTCTTTATTATCAGGGAATCCGGTATAGACATAAGTCACAAGTTTAGAAACTTAATGTGCATCTGTAATTGTTTCATTTTGTTCCATCCAACTGCACAGTGGCATGCCTACTCATTGCAGTGATTGTGTTTCAGTAAGGTTTTTTAATGCACACTTAGTACAATACCAACTGCATCTTTTGTGTTCCTCTGTAGTTGTGGAACAATGATCTTGTCTTACATAAAACATAACTTCCACATTTGGTGTGCCAGCATCTAAATGTCATTGTGACTGCCTTCTTGTGAGTGCCACGTTACTCATGGTTACTGTTTGCGATATAGTCAGTGGTCTGATACATGGCACTTCCCAACCATGGTAAACTAATATTTCTTTGATGAGTAAGATGGTCTGGTGATTTAGGTTTTCTTTAAATTATGCATCCCATATCTGATGCCAGGAACTTCCCTTTTCATTGTGACAGAATTATTGCAGTAAATGTTCAAATACTGTACCTTAATCTCTGACTCGCATCACACAGCTTCCTCTTACAAAGATTGTATAATAGATTGTGTGAATTTAAGTATGCATGTTATGAAGGGCAGCAACATATAACTATACATTAACATCTTAAATATACTGTATATTAACATCTTAATGTAAGCATCAGCGATGTTTCCATCATACAGCTTTGGAGTAAAACTTTAGTGTAACATATGCAGTTAAACTATTTGATCTTTCACAGTATAATGGCTGTGTTTGGTGGCTACTGCTTCTTTCAGAGACATTGATAATAGAGCATAAGTAGCAACTTTCCTCTTTGTTTTGAAATTAATTCTAATGCATTTTTGGAAAAATATCAGTAAGCTGATGGCACTTTTCATATTTAAGACCTGTGCTTTGAATAATGGCTCAGAAGATAATTCTTCATGCCAGTCTTGGTCTTACCTTAAGTGTGTGTTTTTTGTGCCTTGCTACATTCGGAGTTTGAAAGTATGTGCTAGTTTTTACATACAGTTTTGGCCATGAAGATACACAACTGTGCATCTGCCCCCCCAAAAAAAAAAAGTGCTGAAATTTTGAAATAAGCAGTGTATGACTATGCATAAAGTCATATTGGCAGATTGCTTGTTGCTTTCAAGCAGTAGTGGAACACATGAAACACTTTGTTCTTGTCTTTTGCCTGTGCGTAAATGGCAGTGGATATCTGCCTGCTGATGAAACAGAGATTCATACACTTGATGTTTTTGTCAGCCTGCCATGGCAGCTATTTTTAAACTTTTACTTGAATCTGAAGTGAATTTTTGCTGCATTTGTCTTGCCGAGGTGAAATGAACCTCCGTTTAATAATGCGATAAGCGCTTTCATCTCAGTCGGCTTTGTATTAGAGATGTACCTCGCAGAATGCACAGTAGCAAATCCCACCCTAACCAGGCCTCCATCCCAACGATTCCTGGTGGGCTGTTCAGTCTGCTAACTATTCAGTTGTGTGCTGAAACGAATATTGATGAACGCGTTCTGTTGGGGCAATGGGAGCACATGAATGGAGTAAACAAGTAAATGCTGATTACAAACATAACTTAAGTGGCTCCTGAGATGAGTGTCCTTGCCTTAAGGCAGGTGTTTTCAATATCAAAGGCATTCTGCAGTGGTCAGAATCAATGCGTATACCATTGTCTTCACTTTAACTGTTTCATGCTACTGTCATTCAAACAAGTTTCAGGGATTGGTTTCCATACAAATGTAGCAAATGGGAGACCTTGGCAGTATACAATGCCAGTGAATGATTGCACATAATGGAATGTTTGCATTGCTTAGTATTTCATTCAGTAAAGCAGCAAAGAATGTATTTGATTAATACGTCAGTAGGGTGTTTTCAGCAGACACATACAGCCATTGTAAACGCAACCAGTAGGTAACACATTGTGTACCTGCTTGCTTCTTTGAGTTACATTACTACCTACAGCTTGTGTAACTGGTTGCTTCATGTAGTTGCGTTAGTACTGAGGTTACAATCACTTTTCCATGACCTTTTCTTCCGAGAAATCCTGCTGTATATCACACATTCTTCATTTGCACTATGCAGAAAGCATTGTCATACACACAGAGGATTTCTTGAGTTTAGACGTGATGAAGTGATGACATTAACTGCCGACCTCCTTGGACCATGCTCACTAGCTTTAAAAATCATACGTCTTACTGAAATATACACTTATTCATGTATTAAGGACATGTGCAAGTGCCCATTATAAAATGCTGTCAACAATCACCTATAAATGTACATTTTCTTTTCTGTGTTTGACATTGTTAGAAAGAGTTTTGAAAACATGAACTGATAGATTCGTCTTTTTGGAGGGGGGGGGGGGGGCTGCAGTTGCTATCGTGCTGACAGCATTAAGAATATTAGAGTTTCCAGGAATGCATGCTTGACATCACAGGTGAATCAGCATGCCTGTCAAGTCATCGGACGTTTCCATGACCATTCCCTCTGTTAATCATTAAGGACACGCCCACATCTGCGCAGAACTAGATGCGAGGTACTTCATTAATACAAAGCCTCTCAGTCAACAGAAGACTTTGTCAGATAAATTACGAACAACTATCTCTGATTTTTAAAAGCTTTTAAGTCACATGACTCACTATTCATTTAATCCCTGTTAAACAGAGGTTAATTTCACCATTGCTTTTCTAGTTTGTTGTAGTTTGTCTTGTGTTTCTTGGAATTTGCAATATTTATATAGCATCAGCAGACCTTTCAAAATCTTCCTGTTGGAAGAATCTTGCTGTATTAGTTAATTTGTATCATCTGAGAAGAAACCCTAAATGCATTTTGGCATCCTTTGTGCAAGTGAGTTTGCTGGCTGTTTAATCACATTTTGCCTATTAAGACTCTTTTGCAATATTCTTAGGTTATAGAAACCTACCAAGATGTGTTCTTAAAACTTTTGCAGCCACCTGGTTGTTTATCGGACAATTTACTAAATTACGTTGAACTAAGCATCTGGTTTTTACAGTATGCTGGTGTGGAACATAGTTGCTTCCTAAATTTTTCTAGTCCGTCTGTGTTTCTGTCCTTTGCATTTCTTGGGTAGAATTAATTATTGCTGAAGTGTTCTTTATTTCCATGAAGATGAACTCAGGACCCAGCTAACAGTTTAAAGTTGTTAAATGACTTAAGATTTTATTGAATATTTATTTCATCTTTTTTTCTGATTAGGTTTGTGGCAGGTGGATGCTTTTTGAATCTCTCAGAAAAATGCTACTTGGTTGATATCACTTGTGTGTCTGTTGTATATGTTGGCAATGATTTGTATTATGTTCAGTTTGTAATAGTGTTTATGAAATAAACAGTCAAATCCATTTGACGTTGAACTTAAAACTGCTGTAATGGGTCCACTATTACATGACGCATCTGTGGAAATACTTCCCTCATCAACCATTGTCATAATGGGATAGGAAGACACATTCACATAGTTGCATCTCATGAAGACCTGCCTTTTCTTGGTTTAGTCCAGTTAGAATAGAAAGCTAACTAGTCATAAGAAGGGAACTTTTGATCATTGTCAGAAAACACGCACACACGTGCACACACATATACACACTCACAAGTAGTAGTAACCACTGTCTGGTGCAGAAATACAATCAGGGCTATGTCAGTGTACACCCAACTAAAACTCTATTGTTTTGACTTGAACAGCCACAGTAGGGTTTGTAGATGGCTGTAAGAAGAACTGTTCAAGAACATTCAGGCCTGAATGAGGCAGAAGGATGCATAGCACACAAACAGCTGCTGTCCTTGTCTGTGGTCTTGCATATCTGTTCTTTCTCCAAATATGGGAGGGAAATGCTTGGGTACTGCGACTGTCACTTATTCCCAAACTGTAGGTACTGCAGTAGTCTGCTTTTGTAACTGGCATTCTTAAAGCTGTGCGTTACACGAGGACATATTTCAGGTGCTGTCATCAAGTTCTTTAGGCCTGGGATTATGACAGGTCTAATGGTCATACCATTATCAGCATACCAGTAATAAGCTACAGTTTGCTTCACAAATACTGCACTCATCTTTGCCATATAGGTTGTTATAGTAGCTAAATGCACAGCCAGAAGTTAGAAGCAGGATCATATTCATTCAGTCTGTCAGGTGGGTCCTTGAACCGCTTGTCAGATCTGACTTGGCAGCATCTGTGCTTCATCCCTGAGCCATTTGAGAATTCTTTCTCCCATAATGTGCCACTTCCCTTAGTTACCTTAGATCTCATTCACTGCCTTAGTGAAAAGATGTGATCACTTCACAGTTATGTGCTCCACCTCAGTCATTTGCTAATTGATATATATTAATGTTATGTCATACAGAGTTATTTTTTTATTTAGTACTATATTTAGAAGTTAGTTCACTCTTGAATATTTCTGTTTTTTTCCCAGTATTTTTTTCTTTCTCATGGCAGAACTTCCTGCTGCTGTTTGGCTGCTTTTGAGTAATATTTACAGCTGATTAGTAGTTCATAGATAATAGTCTCAGTGTGTGTCTGGTGGTTAATACTTTGTGCTTCAACTTAGATTAAGTTACTTGATATTTCTTATTTCTACTGTTTTGAAGAAACATTTCATAGGTTCATAGGTAGGTACTAGGCTATCGGCCCAAGGGCCTACGTAAGCCTAGCCAGCAAGGTACCATAGCTTACGCCACCCAAGAAAGTTATTTTCCTGTGCCACTTTCCAGCAGAGACAGAGAAGTGATCCCCGGGGTGTATTTCCTATTTACCATCCACTCATCAAGATTTTTCTTGAAGAGTGCTAATGAAGAACTTTGCTTGACATAGATGGGTAGCTTGTTCCAGAGTATAGGAAGTTTCTGGGACAGGAATCTATCCCTCCAGCGTGTCCTGTTTATTGTGACAAGGTTTAGGTCCCTAGATCGTGTAGCTTGGAGGGATTGGGATTTCTTTAGGTGTAGCATGTCCAACAGCTCTGGGTTTGACATAGCTTTATATGTTAGGCAGAGATCACCTTGGAGTAGGCGATATGCTACGGAGTAAAGCTGGAGTTTTTTTGAGGCGGTCAGTGTAGGGCATTTGTTTGAGGCCAGTAATCCTCTTTGTGAGGTACTTCTGTGGCCTTTCCAGTTGCTGCAGATGTCTTGTGAGGTACATTCCAAAAGGGGCGTTGTACTCTATAATGGGTCAAATGAGTGAAGAGTAGTGCGGAACAATGACCTCTTTTTTCCTGGATGAGAACCCTTTTATGATGAGGTGCGCCACATAGAAGGACTTCCTGGCTACTGTGGCGATGTGACTGTCAAAGGAGGGACTACTGTCCGCCTGGGTCCAAAGGGCTCTTATCACGCATTCGGTGTTAAGTAGATTGCTGCCTTTGTGGTAGTTCATGGGTACAGAGTTTTTACCAAAGGGGATGACACTGCACTTTTTGGCATTGAGCTTGAGGCCATGGCTCTGACACCAGGCATCTGTCTGTGAGGCCCTTCTGTAGGATGTCCACATCATTTGGAGACTTGACTATGGCTCCTAATTTGCAGTCATCTGCGAACTTCGTCAGCCAGAGGCCTTCTGTTTTAACATGTACTTCAGAGAAGTAGATACCAACCAGGAGAGGTCCCAGGACGGAACCCTGTGGCACTCCACTTGTCTCTGCCTTGAGGTCAGATTTGGAGTCTGCAACTTTTACAGTGTGGGTTCTGTCAG
The DNA here is from genome assembly GCF_019279795.1 of Protopterus annectens. Taxonomy (NCBI): domain Eukaryota; kingdom Metazoa; phylum Chordata; order Ceratodontiformes; family Protopteridae; genus Protopterus; species Protopterus annectens. The sequence continues at coordinate 255,599,091 of NC_056745.1, read as the reverse complement.
TGAGCCAGTTGGCAACCCATCTTGTGACAGGGATTTATACCTAGTTTAGTGAGTTTAGCTATAATTCCAGAATGGGGGATGGTGTCGAAAGCCTTGGTGAGGTCAAGATAGGCTGTGTGAGCCACCTTACCCTCATCCACGGCTTTGGTGACTGCCTCAAAGAAGTCGATCAGGTTCAGGAGGCATGCTCTGCCTTTCACAAACCCGAACTGGGTGGGATCCAGAGTTTGGAGGTTACCAATGTCTTTGTTTGAGTTCCATGATGATGCGTTCCATGGCCTTGCAGACCAGGCTCATCAGGCTAATAGGTCGCTAGTTCCCGGGATCAGTGGTGGCTCCCCCTTTGTGGAGTGGGATAACTGTTGCTGTGTGCCATTCAGTGGGCACAAAGCCTGATGCGAGGCTATTATTAATTGGCTCAATTACTGGTGTCATTCTAGGGGGATCCAATGTCTGTCTGCTTGGGATGACATGCTGGACAAGCCACGCTGCTTCGCAAGGGACGGCTTGCACCTGTCACCACTGGGCTTCCGGATATTGGCTAAGGCTTTTGCCACTCCCATAGTGCCTTTTTTAGGCAAGGCTCAAAAGACGAACCCACCTCCGTAGAAAACAAAAATGGAAAAATATTAAGGGTAATGCTGCTCAACGCCAGAAGTCTAAATCTCAAGATGCAGGCTCTCTAAGCACTCCTCAGTATGGAGAACATCGATGTCTGCGCTGTAACCGAGACCTGGTTCAAGGCTCCTGAGAGCACCCTAGCGCTACCAGGCTTTACCTCGTATCATGCTTTTCAGCCCCAAAACCCGGGCCGAACCACAAAGGGAGGGGGAGTGTCCATATTCATCAAGGATACCCACACCTCCAGGTTAGTGGCAACTCATGAAGCATCGGAGACCATCCAGGTGCAGCCTAACCGTAGGCAAAACTGCTGTACATCTGGTTGCATGTTACAGACCACCCTCCCAATCTCAAGAACCCCACTCAGCCTTCCTGAAGACATTGGAAGATATGAATGTCTCACCAAATACCATCATGTTGGGAGACTTCAATTACCTTAACATAGACTGGGTGCACTATTCTAGCCCTAACATCCTAGCCCAAAGGTTCCTGGAATTCATAAACTCAAATGCAATGGAACAGCTAGTCACCTCTCCCACAAGGGGGGATAATATACTAGACCTAATCATCACAAACATGGGGACAAATGCTCCACACCGGAAGTATTGCCCTCACTGGTGAGATCTGACCGCAAACTAATCACCCTGGATATACATTTACCACCTCCACCCCCAGCACAAAAGACTACAGTGAGAAACTTCTCAAAAGCTGACTTTACTTCTCAAGACTGAGATGGTATCATTTAAGCCCACAGGGCCAATGGAAACCACATCCCACAATGCTGAATCCTACACAAATGCTTTCTACGGACGTCTCCAAGAATGCATGGATCGTGCAATCCCAAATAAAACCAAGACCCTCTCCACCAAAGGAAAGCGTCCTGTCTGGTGGACCCCAGCCATAAACAAATTGTATAACAAAAGAAGGAAGCTACTGCAAGACCGAGCAAAATCCCATAAAGGGAGGGCACCTCTGATCAGCACTAGTAGAAAGCTACGTTCTCTCATAAAAATATCCAAGGCCAACTTTGAGAGAAAAATCGCCAAGGACACCAAAGATAACCACAAGGCATTCTTCAGTTATGTTAGAAACCTGGGCGGAAACACTCATATGTTCAGAGTTAGTACACAACGACAAAAAATTTACCGAACCCACAGATATTGCCAACATACTGGCAGACAGGTTCAGTGCAAATTTCTCCCCTCCCTCACCTCCAAAAGAAGAAATACTCATCCCAGCTGAATGTAACCTCCCTGTCATCTCTGATGTCCAGGTGAGAACCGCCCTCAGCAAAGCAAAAAACACAGCATCTATGGGACCTGATGGTATCCCCGGCTGCGTGATACGTGAACTCCAAGAGGAGCTAAACCCGCATATGAAAATGTTATTTAACCTTAGCCTTACCTCAGGATATGTACCTGAACACTGGCGTACAGCAACAGTGGTCCCACTCCACAAGGGAGGCTTCACTACAGACCCTGGGAACTACCGCCCCATAAGCTTGACCAGACTGGTTTGCAAAGCTATGGAAAGAATTATTATGGAACTCTTAAACAACGACATTGGGGACCTACAGACACTTGATCCCACCCAGTTCAGCTTTGTAAAGGGCAGATCCTGCCTTTTGAACCTGGTTGACTTTTTCGAAATAGTCTCTAGAGCCATTGATGAGGGCAAGGCAGTCCATACAGCCTACCTGGACTTGGCTAAAGCCTTCGACACAATACCCCACTCGGGGATCATAGATAAGCTAAACAGCTTAAATGTAAATCCATATGTCACAAGATGGGTTGCAAACTGGCTAAAGAACAGAACCCATAAAGTCAAGATTGCGGGAGCCATGTCAGACTCAAAGCCAGTCACAAGTGGTGTCCCACAGGGCTCTGTCCTGGGACCCCTCTTGTTCGGCATTTACTTTTCAGATGTGAAAGCAAACATGGCAGGGTTGTGGCTGACAAAGTTCGCAGATGACTGCAAACTGGAGCCATAGTTGATACACCAGCTGACACATACATCCTACAGAAAGGCCTCACTGAAACAGACAAATGGTGCCGGAATGATGGCCTTAAACTGAATGCCAAGAAATGTATAGCCATCTCCTTTGGGAAAAAACAAAGTACCCACAAATTATCACATAGACAGTAACCCACTGAGTACCGAAAAAGTAATCGGAGACCTGGGGACCCAAGTTGATAGTGACCTCTCATTTGACACCCACGTTGCCAAAGTGGTTAGAAAGACTTTCTACCTTGCCCACCTTATCATGAAGGAGTTCACATCCAGATCAAAGGAGGTCATCGTGCCCCTGTACTCCTCCCTTATCAGGCCCATGATTGAGTACAATGCCCCATTTGGTATGTACCTCACCCGGCACTTACAACAGCTGGAGAGACCCTAGAAGTACCTCACCAAGAGGATCAAGGGTCTCCAACATATGTCATATGCTGCCAGGCTAAAGAAACTCCAGCTCTATTCAGTAGCATACCGCCTGCTCAGAGGTGATCTGTGCCTGACGTACAAGGCCGTGTCCAACCAGGAATTGATGGACATGCTCCACCTCAAAAAATCAAAATGTATAAGCATCACGAGAGCCAAAGATTTAAACCTCAGTACAAACATGAATAGAACATGCTGGAGGGACAGATTCATAACTCAGAGGCTTCCCATACTCTGGAACAAAATCCCAGTCCATGTTAGGCAGAGCCCCTCACTGACTCTCTTCAAGAGAAATCTTGACGAGTGGATGGGAGATCGTAGGTTTACCCCGGGGGTAACCCCTGTGTCGCTACTTAACAGAGGCACAGTAAACTAATTTTAATAAGTAAGGGGGTCTTCAACGTGTCACTACTAGACAAAGGCACAGTATTCTAAATTTATTCTGTACACCTTAGTACCACTACATGGGGTGGCGAAAGCCACATCTCTAGGGCTAAGCTTGCAAATGCCCCAGGGCAGATAGCCTAGTACTAAACTATGAAACTATTGAACATAGTGCTTAAGTGGGGAGCCAGTTCATGTAAAACGCAGCCTGGGATGTTGTCCGGTCCCATGGATACTATGATGTTCTTCGTGTTTCACTGTTGCAGTCATAACTGTAGGGTGTTCCTGCCGGCAGGCAGCCCGAGGTCGGCCAGAATTCCAAAGTCTGGGTCCGGCGTCGGCTGTACCAGCAAGTACCCTGACGTCAGAACGCAGAGGTATAAAGCTGACAGCCGACGCCATCTTCTCCAGTCTTTCTTGCCGTGCGGTGGAAAGCAGCTCGCAAGTCATTGGTTGGCGCATTCAGGACAACGTGCTTTGATTGTCGTTAGTCCGAAGTTTTCTACTTCTCTTCTCAAGCTAAGTACCCCGTTGGGGAAACTTTTTTCTTGCTCCTCCGATGTCCGAAAAAGTTAATAATTGTATATCGTGTGGAAAACAAATACCTCATAAAGATTTCCACTCTTACTGTCTACCTTGCTTAGGCCCTGACCACGACGTTTCTTGCTGTCGGTTCTGTGCCAGGTTTAATTCTCGCACTATCAAGCGTAGGTACGATTGGGCCTTGAATTATTTCGGTAGACGATTCAATTGTAGGATGTCGTCGGATACTTTACCGACAACCGGAATTCAAAAGAAACGCAAGGACAAGGATAGGCCTCCGAGGTCCAAACAAGATACTTTGCAGCCGGAGCCAGCTTCGGGTTCGGCGGTAGTCAGTGAGGCGCTTTTGCAGCCCCTGTCGTCTGCCACTTCGGAACCGATGGCTGACACGGACTCCCATGGGGAGCCTTCTAGGCCTAGTATTTTATCTGCTGCAGGACCTTCGGACGTCGCTCCTTCAGATGGGTCCGGAACCGCTGTGCAGGTACCGGCTTCTGAGGGGGTTTTCAGGCCTTCTCATATCACTATTTCTACAAAGACAAAGGCAAAGTCAAAGACTCCTGTTAAACCAAGGGTTTCTTCTCAAGCTTCCTCGGATACAGCTCCCAAGTCCCAGAAGCAATTACTACGGATGGCTGAAGATTTACTGACAATGATTAGGGGTTCTCACCCTCCTCCAGAAAAAAGGCCTAGACAAGGATATTCCTTATGATTCATCTGATCAGGATTCTGTTTCTTCCTCTGACCAGGATTATTCTTTTCCTCATTATGAGGATTCTGATGCAGAGGACTCTATTCCCTCTGCTTCTCCCCCTGAAGATTTCTCTTTTGGGGAAACCTTACATGAGATGAGGGAGCATTTTCATTGGGAAGGTCAGGATTATTCTGCTTCCAAGAAGAGACTTAGGGAATTTCTCCTTCTCCCTCAACACAGACCTTTGGCTATTCCTCCTGTACTTGATATTGTGGATGATGCTTTTCTGAAGCTAACCTGAATCCTGATTCCTTGCCTGCACCTTCTAAGCCTGATAGATTTTACAGAGTCCCTGACTCCCATCAATTCTTATTTAAGAACCCTTCTGCTGATCCTGAAACCATTTCTCAGGATTCTAGGGCTGCTAAGGCGCTTCATCTAAAAATCCTATTCCCTCTGAAAAGGATTCTCGTGCCTTGGACAGGTGGGGCAAAAGGTTTACACTTCTGCTACTCTTTCTATTAGAGCTTTAAATTGCCAGTTTCACATGTTCAAGTATCAGCAATTTCTTTTGTCTGTTTTAAAGCAAAGGCTCTCTACCTTTCCTGCATGTGCAGAGGACAAGGAATTACAGGATGTATTGCATGCAACTGAACAAGTTAGCAAACATAGTTTACATTGTGGTTTTGATGCCTTGGAAGCTTCTTGCAGGGCCGCAGCCTCTGGTACTGTTATCAGGAGTCGTGCTTGGCTTCGTGAGCAGAATTTACCTGAGCAGGTTAAGGCTAAACTATTAGGTGCCCCTGTTCAGCATGATGTTTTATTTGGATCCAAGGCTGAGGAGGTTATTAAAAAGATGGAAGAAAAAGCAAAATCTATGCAGACTGTTAAAGATTTTTTACAAGTTCAGCCTCCTAGATTTTCTAGAAATTGGCCCTCCAAAAATTCGTCCTTTCCCACATCTGACAGGCCTCAAAGGGGAAGATATAGACGCTCAGAGGTCGGGCAGGCTCAGGCCTCTTACAGGTCAAGACAATGGACTGCTTCTTCACCTAGAAGGGGAGAAGACAGACCTCAATCACAAAAGAAGCAGACCCAATGACTCTCTCCGTTGGGCTACAGGTCCTCCTTGCCTGGAAGCCCCTCTCGGAGGAAAACTTTCAATTTTCTACCAAAATTGGACTCATTACCCAGGACAAATGGGTTTTAGACGTGATTTTAAGAGGCTACAAATTCCACTTTCATACTCTGCCAAGGTCTTCGGGTTGGCCAGATCTGCCAAAACATCAATGGTCAGAGGCCTTAAATCAAGTGGGCGCTTTATTGGCCATGAGAGCCATAGCACCTGTTCCACTTCCAGAGATGGGAAAAGGTTTTACTCAAGACTATTTCTGGTCCCAAGGAAACAAAACTCATGGAGACCTATTCTGGACCTCTCAGTATTAAATACCTTTCTGGAGATTCCAAAATTCAAGATGCTTACTCTGCAACAACTTCTTCCCATGCTCTCCCAGGATGCTTGGATGGTGACATTGGACTTGAAGGAAGCCTATTTACACATTCCCATCAGACAGGAACGCAGAAAATACCTCAGATTCAAGGCAGGTTTGATTCAGTTTCAATTCTCTGTACTGCCCTTTGGCTTATCTACTGCGCCCAGAGTCTTTACCAAGTGTCTGGCTCCAGTAGTAGCTTATTGCAGACTCCAAGGGATTCAAATTTACCCCTATCTGGACGACTGCCTTATTCAGGCGGACAGCGATCTTTTACTTCAACATCTGCAGTTTGTTCAGCGTCTTCTCCTACTTCTGGGATTTTCATTGAACACAAAAAAGTCACATTTGATCCCTCTCAACAAATGATCTTTTTGGAAGCTCTTCTAAACACAAGCTTACAAAGGGCCTTCCTTACTCCAGAAAAGCAAGTACAGCTGGCATCAATTTTCAAGACCTTGGCTACTTTAACTCAGCTCACTGCAAGGAAATTCCTGCAGGCTTTGGGCTACATGGCTTCTTGCATCCTGTTGATCCCAAATGCAAGGCTTCATATGAGAAAACTTCAATGGTACGTAAAGAGTGTATGGTCTCAGCATTACCACAGCCTGGAAACAATGATACCTCTGATTCCCTGCCTCCAAAAAGAGTTCCTCTGGTGGTCCAGGGCTTGTGCTTTAAACGAAGGGAATCCGTTTCGTCTACCTCATCCTGCTCAGATCATAACCACAGACGCCTCGGATTATGCTTGGGGAGCTCATTACCTAAACAATTGCCAGCAGGGCTATTGGACAAAGAAGCATCTTCCCTGGCACATCAACTTGAAGGAAATGTTGGCAGTCCAAAATGCTCTTCTAGCCTTCCAGAATCTTTTGCAACCAGGCCATCTTCTGATTTGCACAGACAATACCACAGTCATGTGGTATATAAACAAGCAAGGGGGCTCTCACTCATACCCCCTTTGCAGACTAGCCATGAGTTTATGGGACACAACTCTAAATCTGAATCTGCATCTTCAGGCTCAATTCATTCCAGGAAAACAGAATCTCTTAGCAGACAGCCTAAGCAGAAATCTTTTGGATCCTCACGAATGGGTGCTGGACCCCACCTTATTCAGCAGGATTACGGCAGTTTGGGGTTGCCCTCGGATAGATCTGTTTGCATCTCATCTCAATCATCAGCTGCCTCTCTTTTGCACCAGGTCCTTCCACAAAACAGCTTGGAAAGTGGATGCCCTGTCTTTCAGCTGGAGGAATCTTCGGGATATGCCTTCCCTCCTCTTCCTCTTCTGCCTCGGGTGTTACTGAAAATAAAACAGGACAAACCCAAGATTATCATTTTGATAGCTCCAAATTGGCCTCGGCAGTTTTGGTATCCAACTTTAAGACACCTGTTCTTGGAACCTCCATGGATTCTGCCTGTTTCCTTCTCTTCTGTCCCAGCATCAGGGTCAGATGCTGCACTCTCAAATCAAGACTCTTTGCCTGGCAGCTTGGCTCTACAAGGGCCTTTGATTCCTTCTGCTTTTCCCAAGCAAGTTTTGGATGTTCTCTTAGAAGCTAGGCGCCCTAGCACTAGAAAATCTGCTTCTAAATGGAAAAGATTTTGTATTTGGATGCGGGATCGAGGTTCTAATCCTCTTTTGCCTGACATTTCCTCCATTTTACTTTACCTCTCAGACCTTTTGCTTAAAGGCCTCTCCTTTTCTTCCATTAAAATCCATGCTTCTGCTATCTCGACTCATTACAACACTGATTCCCCTCCCATCTTCTCTCACCAGCTGGTGAGACAATTCCTGAGAGGGGCTAAGAATTTAAGACCTCCTAGAACTCCTCCTGTTCCTGCTTGGGATCTTAATTATGTTTTGGAAAAACTTACGTGCAATCCCAAATAAAACCAAGACCCTCTCCACCAAAGGAAAGCGTCCTGTCTGGTGTAATTGGACCCCAGCCATAAACAAATTGTATAACAAAGAAGGAAGCTACTGCAAGACCGAGCAAAATCCCATAAAGGGAGGGCACCTCTGATCAGCACTAGTAGAAAGCTACGTTCTTCATAAAAATATCCAAGGCCAACTTTGAGAGAAAAATCGCCAAGGACACCAAAGATAACCACAAGGGCATTCTTCAGTTATGTTAGAAACCTGGGCGGAAACACTCATATGTTCAGAGTTAGTACACACCCACAAAAAATTTACCGAACCCACAGATATTGCCAACATACTGGCAGACAGGTTCAGTGCAAATTTCTCCCCTCCCTCACCTCCAAAAGAAGAAATACTCATCCCAGCTGAATGTAACCTCCCTGTCATCTCTGATGTCCAGGTGAGAACCGCCCTCAGCAAAGCAAAAACACAGCATCTATGGGACCTGATGGTATCCCGGCTGCGTGATACGTGAACTCCAAGAGGAGCTAAACCCGTGATATGAAAATGTTATTTAACCTTAGCCTTACCTCAGGATATGTACCTGAACACTGGCGACAGCAACAGTGGTCCCACTCCACAAGGGAGGCTTCACTACAGACCCTGGGAACTACCGCCCCATAAGCTTGACCAGACTGGTTTGCAAGCTATGGAAAGAATTATTATGGAACTCTTAAACAACGACATTGGGGACCTACAGACACTTGATCCCACCCAGTTCAGCTTTGTAAAGGGCAGATCCTGCCTTTTGAACCTGGTTGACTTTTTCGAAATAGTCTCTAGAGCCATTGATGAGGGCAAGGCAGTCCATACAGCCTACCTGGACTTGGCTAAAGCCTTCGACACAATACCCCACTCGGGGATCATAGATAAGCTAAACAGCTTAAATGTAAATCCATATGTCACAAGATGGGTTGCAAACTGGCTAAAGAACAGAACCCATAAAGTCAAGATTGCGGGAGCCATGTCAGACTCAAAGCCAGTCACAAGTGGTGTCCCACAGGGCTCTGTCCTGGGACCCCTCTTGTTCGGCATTTACTTTTCAGATGTGAAAGCAAACATGGCAGGGTTGTGGCTGACAAAGTTCGCAGATGACTGCAAACTGGAGCCATAGTTGATACACCAGCTGACACATACATCCTACAGAAAGGCCTCACTGAAACAGACAAATGGTGCCGGAATGATGGCCTTAAACTGAATGCCAAGAAATGTATAGCCATCTCCTTTGGGAAAAAACAAAGTACCCACAAATTATCACATAGACAGTAACCCACTGAGTACCGAAAAAGTAATCGGAGACCTGGGGACCCAAGTTGATAGTGACCTCTCATTTGACACCCACGTTGCCAAAGTGGTTAGAAAGACTTTCTACCTTGCCCACCTTATCATGAAGGAGTTCACATCCAGATCAAAGGAGGTCATCGTGCCCCTGTACTCCTCCCTTATCAGGCCCATGATTGAGTACAATGCCCCATTTGGTATGTACCTCACCCGGCACTTACAACAGCTGGAGAGACCCTAGAAGTACCTCACCAAGAGGATCAAGGGTCTCCAACATATGTCATATGCTGCCAGGCTAAAGAAACTCCAGCTCTATTCAGTAGCATACCGCCTGCTCAGAGGTGATCTGTGCCTGACGTACAAGGCCGTGTCCAACCAGGAATTGATGGACATGCTCCACCTCAAAAAATCAAAATGTATAAGCATCACGAGAGCCAAAGATTTAAACCTCAGTACAAACATGAATAGAACATGCTGGAGGGACAGATTCATAACTCAGAGGCTTCCCATACTCTGGAACAAAATCCCAGTCCATGTTAGGCAGAGCCCCTCACTGACTCTCTTCAAGAGAAATCTTGACGAGTGGATGGGAGATCGTAGGTTTACCCCGGGGGTAACCCCTGTGTCGCTACTTAACAGAGGCACAGTAAACTAATTTTAATAAGTAAGGGGGTCTTCAACGTGTCACTACTAGACAAAGGCACAGTATTCTAAATTTATTCTATACACCTTAGTACCACTACATGGGGTGGCGAAAGCCACATCTCTAGGGCTAAGCTTGCAAATGCCCCAGGGCAGATAGCCTAGTACTAAACTATGAAACTATTGAACATGGTGCTTAAGTGGGGAGCCAGTTCATGTAAAACGCAGCCTGGGATGTTGTCCGGTCCCATGGATACTATGATGTTCTTCGTGTTTCACTGTTGCAGTCATAACTGTAGGGTGTTCCTGCCGGCAGGCAGCCCGAGGTCGGCCAGAATTCCAAAGTCTGGGTCCGGCGTCAGCTGTACCAGCAAGTACCCTGACGTCAGAACGCAGAGGTATAAAGCTGACAGCCGACGCCATCTTCTCCAGTCTTTCTTGCCGTATGTGGAAAGCAGCTCGCGAAGTCATTGGTTGGCATTCAGGACAACGTGCTTTGATTGTCGTTAGTCCCAAGTTTTCTACTTCTCTTCTCAAGCTAAGTACCCGTTGGAAACTTTTTCTTGCTCCTCCGATGTCCGAAAAAGTTAATAATTGTATATCGTGTGGAAAACAAATACCTCATAAAGATTTCCACTCTTACTGTCTACCTTGCTTAGGCCCTGACCACGACGTTTCTTGCTGTCGGTTCTGTGCCAGGTTTAATTCTCGCACTATCAAGCGTAATGCGATTGGGCCTTGAATTATTTCGGTAGACGATTCAATTGTAGGATGTCGTCGGATACTTTACCGACAACCGGAATTCAAAAGAAACGCAAGGACAAGGATAGGCCTCCGAGGTCCAAACAAGATACTTTGCAGCCGGAGCCAGCTTCGGGTTCGGCGGTAGTCAGTGAGGCGCTTTTGCAGCCCCTGTCGTCTGCCACTTCGGAACCGATGGCTGACACGGACTCCCATGGGGAGCCTTCTAGGCCTAGTATTTTATCTGCTGCAGGACCTTCGGACGTCGCTCCTTCAGATGGGTCCGGAACCGCTGTGCAGGTACCGGCTTCTGAGGGGGTTTTCAGGCCTTCTCATATCACTATTTCTACAAAGACAAAGGCAAAGTCAAAGACTCCTGTTAAACCAAGGGTTTCTTCTCAAGCTTCCTCGGATACAGCTCCCAAGTCCCAGAAGCAATTACTACGGATGGCTGAAGATTTACTGACAATGATTAGGGTTCTCACCCTCCTCCAGAAAAAGGCCTAGACAAGGATATTCCTTATGATTCATCTGATCAGGATTCTGTTTCTTCCTCTGACCAGGATTATTCTTTTCCTCATTATGAGGATTCTGATGCAGAGGACTCTATTCCCTCTGCTTCTCCCCCTGAAGATTTCTCTTTTGGGGAAACCTTACATGAGATGAGGGAGCATTTTCATTGGGAAGGTCAGGATTATTCTGCTTCCAAGAAGAGACTTAGGGAATTTCTCCTTCTCCCTCAACACAGACCTTTGGCTATTCCTCCTGTACTTGATATTGTGGATGATGCTTTTTCTGAAGCTAACCTGAATCCTGATTCCTTGCCGCCTGCACCTTCTAAGCCTGATAGATTTTACAGAGTCCCTGACTCCCATCAATTCTTATTTAAGAACCCTTCTGCTGATCCTGAAACCATTTCTCAGGATTCTAGGGCTGCTAAGGCCGCTTCATCTAAAAATCCTATTCCCTCTGAAAAGGATTCTCGTGCCTTGGACAGGTGGGGCAAAAAGGTTTACACTTCTGCTACTCTTTCTATTAGAGCTTTAAATTGCCAGTTTCACATGTTCAAGTATCAGCAATTTCTTTTGTCTGTTTTAAAGCAAAGGCTCTCTACCTTTCCTGCATGTGCAGAGGACAAGGAATTACAGGATGTATTGCATGCAACTGAACAAGTTAGCAAACATAGTTTACATTGTGGTTTTGATGCCTTGGAAGCTTCTTGCAGGGCCGCAGCCTCTGGTACTGTTATCAGGAGACGTGCTTGGCTTCGTGAGCAGAATTTACCTGAGCAGGTTAAGGCTAAACTATTAGGTGCCCCTGTTCAGCATGATGTTTTATTTGGATCCAAGGCTGAGGAGGTTATTAAAAAGATGGAAGAAAAAGCAAAATCTATGCAGACTGTTAAAGATTTTTTACAAGTTCAGCCTCCTAGATTTTCTAGAAATTGGCCCTCCAAAAATTGGTCCTTTCCCACATCTGACAGGCCTCAAAGGGGAAGATATAGACGCTCCAGAGGTCGGGCGCAGGCTCAGGCCTCTTACAGGTCAAGACAATGGACTGCTTCTTCACCTAGAAGGGGAGAAGACAGACCTCAATCACAAAAGAAGCAGACCCAATGACTCTCTCCGTTGGGCTACAGGTCCTCCTTGCCTGGAAGCCCCTCTCGGAGGAAAACTTTCAATTTTCTACCAAAATTGGACTCATTACCCAGGACAAATGGGTTTTAGACGTGATTTTAAGAGGCTACAAATTCCACTTTCATACTCTGCCAAGGTCTTCGGGTTGGCCAGATCTGCCAAAACATCAATGGTCAGAGGCCTTAAATCAAGTGGACGCTTTATTGGCCATGAGAGCCATAGAACCTGTTCCACTTCCAGAGATGGGAAAAGGTTTTTACTCAAGACTATTTCTGGTCCCAAGGAAACAAAACTCATGGAGACCTATTCTGGACCTCTCAGTATTAAATACCTTTCTGGAGATTCCAAAATTCAAGATGCTTACTCTGCAACAACTTCTTCCCATGCTCTCCCAGGATGCTTGGATGGTGACATTGGACTTGAAGGAAGCCTATTTACACATTCCCATCAGACAGGAACGCAGAAAATACCTCAGATTCAAGGCAGGTTTGATTCAGTTTCAATTCTCTGTACTGCCCTTTGGCTTATCTACTGCGCCCAGAGTCTTTACCAAGTGTCTGGCTCCAGTAGTAGCTTATTGCAGACTCCAAGGGATTCAAATTTACCCCTATCTGGACGACTGCCTTATTCAGGCGGACAGCGATCTTTTACTTCAACATCTGCAGTTTGTTCAGCGTCTTCTCCTACTTCTGGGATTTTCATTGAACACAAAAAAGTCACATTTGATCCCCTCTCAACAAATGATCTTTTTGGAAGCTCTTCTAAACACAAGCTTACAAAGGGCCTTCCTTACTCCAGAAAAGCAAGTACAGCTGGCATCAATTTTCAAGACCTTGGCTACTTTAACTCAGCTCACTGCAAGGAAATTCCTGCAGGCTTTGGGCTACATGGCTTCTTGCATCCTGTTGATCCCAAATGCAAGGCTTCATATGAGAAAACTTCAATGGTACCTAAAGAGTGTATGGTCTCAGCATTACCACAGCCTGGAAACAATGATACCTCTGATTCCCTGCGTCCAAAAGAGTTCCTCTGGTGGTCCAGGGCTTGTGCTTTAAACGAAGGGAATCCGTTGCCTACCTCATCCTGCTCAGACCATAACAACAGACGCCTCGGATTATGCTTGGGGAGCTTATTACCTAAACAATTGCCAGCAGGGCTATTGGACAAAGAAGCATCTTCCTGGCACATCAACTTGAAGGAAATGTTGGCAGTCCAAAATGCTCTTCTAGCCTTCCAGAATCTTTTGCAACCAGGCCATCTTCTGATTTGCACAGACAATACCACAGTCATGTGGTATATAAACAAGCAAGGGGGCTCTCACTCATACCCCCTTTGCAGACTAGCCATGAGTTTATGGGACACAACTCTAAATCTGAATCTGCATCTTCAGGCTCAATTCATTCCAGGAAAACAGAATCTCTTAGCAGACAGCCTAAGCAGAAATCTTTTGGATCCTCACGAATGGGTGCTGGACCCCACCTTATTCAGCAGGATTACGGCAGTTTGGGGTTGCCCTCGGATAGATCTGTTTGCATCTCATCTCAATCATCAGCTGCCTCTCTTTTGCACCAGGTCCTTCCACAAAACAGCTTGGAAAGTGGATGCCCTGTCTTTCAGCTGGAGGAATCTTTCGGGATATGCCTTCCCTCCTCTTCCTCTTCTGCCTCGGGTGTTACTGAAAATAAAACAGGACAAACCCAAGATTATCATTTTGATAGCTCCAAATTGGCCTCGGCAGTTTTGGTATCCAACTTTAAGACACCTGTTCTTGGAACCTCCATGGATTCTGCCTGTTTCCTTCTCTTCTGTCCCAGCATCAGGGTCAGATGCTGCACTCTCAAATCAAGACTCTTTGCCTGGCAGCTTGGCTCTACAAGGGCCTTTGATTCCTTCTGCTTTTCCCAAGCAAGTTTTGGATGTTCTCTTAGAAGCTAGGCGCCCTAGCACTAGAAAATCTGCTTCTAAATGGAAAAGATTTTGTATTTGGATGCGGGATCGAGGTTCTAATCCTCTTTTGCCTGACATTTCCTCCATTTTACTTTACCTCTCAGACCTTTTGCTTAAAGGCCTCTCCTTTTCTTCCATTAAAATCCATGCTTCTGCTATCTCGACTCATTACAACACTGATTCCCCTCCCATCTTCTCTCACCAGCTGGTGAGACAATTCCTGAGAGGGGCTAAGAATTTAAGACCTCCTAGAACTCCTCCTGTTCCTGCTTGGGATCTTAATTATGTTTTGGAAAAACTTACTTTACCTCCCTTTGAGCCTGCTGCTGCTTCAGATATCAAGTTCTTATCCTGGAAGACAGCTATTTTATTAGCTTTGACTTCTGCCAGAAGGGTGTCAGAGTTGCAAGCTCTCATGGCTGTGGAACCATACCTTATTTTCCACCAAGACAGAGTTGCCTTGAGGACCAATCCTACATTTATGCCTAAGGTGATTTCTAAACTGGCTTTAAATCAGACTATTTACCTTCCTACTTTCTTTCCAAATCCTCAAAACAAAGGGGAAAGGATTTTGCATTCATTGGACGTACACAGACAACTACGGTTTTACGTGGACAGAACTAAAGATTTCAGAAAATCTGATCAGTTGCTTATCTCTTATGCCTCCAGTTCTCTAGGCAAGGCTATTTCTAAACAAACTATTTCCAAATGGATTGCTCATGGGATAAGGTTTTGTTACTCTCACTTTGGGATGCAGATTCCAGGTACTGTTAGAAGTCATTCTACTAGAGCAGCTGCCACTTCAGCAGCTTTTCTCAGAGGAGTTCCTACCAAGGACATTTTGGAAGCTGCCACTTGGAGTTCAGTGCATACTTTTTCTAAGCACTATAATCTCCCTTTGTTTTCTAAGTCTAGGGCAGGTTTTGCCTCTGCTGTCTTGTAGGGTCTTCTGGCTGCCCCTTCTTCTGCATAACCTCCTCCCTCATCACAGCTTTGGGATTCCACCCTACAGTTATGACTGCAACAATGAAACACGAAGAACATAGTACAGTTGTGTACACCTACCATAAATGTAGATGTTCGAGTGTCTTCACTGTTGCAGTCAGTGTTTCCCTCCCACCTATCCCCTCTTATTTTTTGCTTGTTCTATCTTCCTCTTCTTTTGTGGTGTATTTGTGTTTCCTTTTTGGACACCTTTTGGTTACTTTGGGGGACTTCTGACATCTGGGGCAAGAAAGGCTGGAGAAGATGGCGTCGGCTGTCAGCTTTATACCTCTGCGTTCTGACGTCAGGGTGCTTGTTGGTACAGCCACCGGACCCAGACTTTGGAATTCTGGCCGACCTCGGGCTGCCTGCCGGCAGGAACACCCTACAGTTATGACTGCAACAGTGAAGGCACTCTAACATCTACATTTATGGTAGGTGTACACAACTGTACTTTTTTGGCTTTAGAGAGTGCAGCTTTTACCTGCATAGTTGTGATTACAGGGACTCTGCATTCTTCCTGTATAGATATGGGCCCTTTGGGGGGGGGGGGTAAAGTTAGCACTGAGCCGATCTGCCAGGATGTTGGCAATATCAGTTGGTTCTGTAATTTTCGTGCCTTTATGCTGTAACTCAGAGCAGATATGGGTGTTGCCATCTAGATTCTTGACATGGCTATAGAATGCTTTGTGGTTGTCCTTGGATTTAGTAGCGATTTTGTTTTCGTATCTAGCTTTGGAGGATCTTATAAGGGGATCTCAGCTTCTTACTGAAGCTACCCAGGGAGCTCCTCCACTCATGGGATTTTACTCTCTTTTGCAACAGTTTCTTCCTTCTGTTGTACAGTTTGTTTATGGCAGGGGACCACCAGATTGGTTTCCTTTTTTTGGAGGATAGCGTCTTGGTTCTGTTTGGGATAGCACGATCCATGCACTCGTGTAAGTGCTTATAGAGTGCATTTGTGTAGGATTCAGCAGTTGTAACTGTATTGTCCATCTGCATGGGTGTCATGAAGTTCACCACTTCTGTCTTAAGAAGCATGAAGTTGGCTTTGGAGAATTTTTTTACTGTGGTTTCATTAATGAGAGATGGGGGCGGGATGTGGATAGGGTGATAAGCTTATGGTCGGATCAGATTCAGAAAGGTTCCTTGTGCAGGCACAATATTCTGGCACAAGCTCTCCATGATCTCTGTGTGGTCTTTTAAGGGTTCCACATTTATCAGTCAGTTGTCCAGTTTTGTATATGGTTCTGGCATACAGCGTTGATGGACAGAAGGAACAGACTTCTGTCTCTGGATCTAGAAAGCATCAGATAAACCTGCTAAGAACAAAGATTCAGATCCAAAAATGAGACATGCTGAATCCATGGTTTCAGCCTTGGTTCTGATTGTTCTGAAGTTCGAAGAACACAGGGACCACACTCTGTGTACCCACCCCTCGATCCAGAGCCTTTGGATCTCCTCCTGATGCAGGAATCCCCTAAGAAATTGCACCCTTTAAAGAAGTAGGATTACCCTCCCCCCACCCCCATCTAGACCTTTTGGTGCTTTCCTTCAGGACTTACAGGAGTACTTTGTAGACTGATTTAGACCATCTGAGTTGGAAATTTCTGAAGACACAGACAGACATGGGGTTCATTCCATCCTCCATGGCACAGAAAGTGGGTAGATTCATCTAGGTGCTCCCAATTCTGGTTCCTTCACCTGCCTGACTTATGGCTGTGGTTGCTTTTGAACCGAAGTTCTGTCTGGATTCCATGGTCTTTAGGAAGATCTACCTTGTAGCTTCAGTTCTGGGGATATGTCTTCAGAGCCTTTGATTCAGTTCTGTAGATGGTGTCAGAGTTGTCAGCCTTTGAGTTCTCAGTTTCAGTTCCCTCATCAGGGCCTTCCACCTTCACAGCTTCAGAGGTTCCTCCCACAGCTGTGACTGCTTCTCTGAAGGGTGGACCAGATCCAATGGCTGAAGTTATATCCTTGGATCTGATGGATGCTGGTTCAGGTCTATATCATGAGATCGACATCTTAAAATTTCAAGACTCGGTTGTTCGACACAAAAATGTCGAACTCCAACTTTCCCAAACGGCCAAATCACTGAAAGAAATTGGTTGGCCGTTCTGTTACACCTGCCCTTTCCCTGACTGTAGTGCGGTCTCTGAGTTAGAATATTTAGTTAGGGGTGTGTGGGGGGGGGGGGGTGAAGGCTCCCACTTAAATATGTTTGTGTGGCGTTGGTGTTTGGCCAACCGATTTCTTTCCGTTGGAAAGAAACAGTGATTTGGCCATTCGGGAATGTTGGAATTTTGACATTTTTGTGTCGAACAACTAAGAGTCGACATTTTAAGATGTCATTCTCATGATATAGACCCTCTGGTTCAGTCCTTCAGGTGTTGGGAAGGATAATCACCTCTCTCAGGAGAGTGAATCCATGGGCTGTAACGAATGTGGTTCCACCTCATGATTCTGTCCCTGTGTCTCTCTGTTGCCACCTCCTCAACAGACGTCCCTCTATAATAATCTGATAAGCCTCATACCACTTACTGAAAAGCAGTTTCATTCCTTTGAGGAGTCCAGTGACACCTCCCATGATATATCCAAGAAGAGGACATGCAAAAGGAAACACTTGGATTCCCCATTGAAGTCCCCTCCTCTGTTACAGACTATAAGGTTCAAGTGGGTTTCCCACAGTCCCATCTAGAAGATGCCACCTTTGGCGAAATAATAGTTATTGCACTAGAAGGGAGCCTGGCCCATTGACCCGCCCCCCCCCCCTCCCGAGACAATATAGTATTGTTTGAGGCTTATGGGATGGCACCGTCTATGTCCTGGGTAATGCTTCCAGAAGATAAGTTGGTTGACTTGGTGGTTAAGAGGCCTTTGCAAGAACCCGGCACCTGTGATGTAGTCCTACACAAACCAGAAACATTTCTATACCCTCCTAAAGACAGGCAGCACTAGGCCAGATCTCCTGCAGCTGACTCCATCATTGTGGAAGAGAGCTCTCTAAAGACTCTTCCTCGATCCATCTCCCCAAAAAGAGTCCAGGGTAATGGATTGATTAGGAAAGCAGGTGTTGGGGTCTGTCACTTTTGTGTTGAGAGCCCTGATCTATGGCATACACATGATAGGTTTCATAATGATTTCTCCCAGGAAGCCCTATTTACCCTGAAAGCCCCACTTTCAACAGAGTCCAAGAAACAGCTGGAAGCTACCCTGACTTCCATGTGTAATATCACAAACCGGTTCATGTGCCTGATGTGTAATGCAAGGGACAGCAGCCAGGGCAGCTGGGAGTGGCACAGGCAATGAGGCTCCATGCGTAGCTGCACCTGTATGATTTTGCAGACCACTTTAAAGCATTTTTCACAAACATCATTTGTTTGGCCCATCTGTGAAAGAGAGGATGCTGAAGTGTGAGCAAAACGGTAAGACCCTTTCTGCTATCTTAGTGAAGTTTGAGGTTACACAGAGATCTTGCAACAGGAACCAAAAAATACCTCATTCATTCTGGTTTCAGAAGTCTAAACATCAGCAGTTTGACTCGCCTACTGACAGGGATGGCCACAGCAGAAGGTATACCCCCTTGGTGGGTGCTGACCCAGAGACTGAGGGGTCTACAAAAACAGGAATATTCCAGGCACTTTTCAGACAGGAGACTGTAGAATCCATAAAGTTGTGCACAACTGCTGCACTCTGGAGGCAGTTAGGGTCATCTCTCACTCTACCCAGCAGTGTGGCAGGCCGTCATGCAAGATAAATGATGAGAGTGACAGTATCCAAGGGCTATTCCATTCACTTTTAGCAGGTTCTCCCCAGTCCAGCAATGCATTGCCTGAGGTCCCACTCAGTCAGGCAGGAGCTAAGGAAAAAAAGAGATGGCTTTTTTTCTCACCAAAAGAGCCATCTAAGATGTTTTACCAGACCACAGAAGATGAGGAATTTATTCCCAAGTTCTTTTTGGCTCTAATGAAGACTCAGAACCTTAGGCCCATTGTGGACATCAGCCTCCATATGTATGGAAGCCCTGATTTAGAATGGTCACTGTTCATACAGTTCTACCATATCTCAGAGTGAATGAATTGATGTGCTCACTGGATATCCTATATGCTTACCTTCACATCAGGATTAAAAATAGAGTTGAGGAGATTCCCGTACTTTCAAAATGGAGCCAGTTATTATCACTTCAGAGTCTTACCATTTGGCTTCATCACAGCCCCCTGTGTATTCTCCACGTGTATGGTTGCAAATAGCAGCTCATCTAGGGCTTTTGATATACAAGATTTTTCTATACCTATACGACTGACTCCTGACTGCCTCCTTATTGGAGTCTCTTCTGGAAACCAGGGACTTCCTCATCCAAGTTTGCAATTCCCTGAAAATTTCATTCAGACTACAGTAGTCCAACCTTCAAACAGCTCAAGAAATTACCTTTATAGATTGTCATTTGGGTACCAGTCTGTTGATAGTCTCACTTCCTCCAGGCAGACTTCAAACCTTGCAGTCAGCAGTCCAGTTTGTACTTCACAGCCCCTCTCCTTCAGCAACTCTTCATCAGCTTGGTGCTGAAAGTGTTAGGCCTCATGGTATCTTCAATCCTAATACTATAACTTGATTGTTTCCACTTGAGGATTTGGCTGTAGCTTCTTCAAACACAGTGGTCACAGAGCATTTATCCCCTCTCCAAGATGATCATTATAACAGATTCAAGCAGAAAGCATCTGTGGTGGTCATTGCACTCTCCAGTCGTACATGCAAGCAAACCGTTCCTTCATTCCCCCAGTAGCAACAGTAACCATGGACACACACCCTCCCTTGAGTAGGGGTGAGGACACTATGAAAGGAGAATGGTCCAAGGTCTATAGTCAAATGACAAAGCCAATACTGACATAAATGTCTTGGAGTTGAGGATATTCGTAATATTGCAAGAACTTAAGGACTGCCTTCCTTAGGGCATGATATCTATCCAAACTGATAACACGACAGTAGTTGGGTACATCAGCAAAGGAAGGGGGGATTAGATCTTAACCTTTATGTTGGGAAGCAATGACGGTTTGGCAATGGGCAATAGCTTTGCACTTCTTTCTAGTAGCAACACACATCCTCGGAGTTCTCAACACAGATTTCATGCCTCACAAATGGTTCCTCAATCCAGCAATGGTCAGACAGATATTCGGTCACTGGGGTAACCCTTGCTGCAGTCTGTTTGCCACCCCTTACAGTACCAAATGCAGTATTACTTTGCCATGATTCGCCCACTAGGGCAGTCACCAGGGGATGCTCTGCCACAGCAGTGGCCTCCGCTGGACTCCTGTACACTTACCCATTCATGTAAGACCCAGTTTCCTGCAGAAAGCAATAAAGTGTAAGGCAAAGGTCTTAAACCGATATGGTGTCCTCTTCTAAGATCTCATATCAAGGATCCTCCCTGACTCTTGGAATCTAGCTCAGGATTCGATATCTCACCCCTCTATGAAGCTTCACCTAGACCTACTCAGCCTGAAACTAGCCGCTTAGTTTCTCCATTTCCACTGATGGCCAGTGATAATTCTCTCCCTGTGGAGGTAGTCAGAATATTAATGGCATCCCAAAACGCCTTTCCCAGAAAGTCTGTTGCAGAGTGAAAAAGGTTTGTGTCTCCTGGGCTCGCCCACAGAACATCGACTTGTTCTCAGCTCCAGTTTCAGACATCCCACATTTTCATGCTTTCCTTGGTTATTTGTGCTGTAGTTTTTCCACAATTAAAGTCCAGTTTTCAGCTATTTGTAACTTACATGTTGGCTTTCTGGAATGCTTGCTAGCTTCACACAAGCTCTTTAAAGCCTTTCTCAAGGGAACTTTCTTACTAACACTCCCAATAAGAGACCCCCGTTGGGATCTGAATTTCATCTTGAAGCTCTTACTAGACTTCCATTCAAACCAGATGTCCTTCATGGATGCATCTGCAGTCATAACAGCTGGGTTGTCCTGTCGTCAGGCAGCCCGTCAGTCGGCCGGATTCCAAAGTCCGGGTCCGCTTCGCTGATGTCGCTCTTCATCCGACGCCATCTCTGTTGGACTCCGGGTATAAAGGCATCAGCCGACGCCATTTTCCTCAGTCTTTCTTGCCGCGTGGCGCCCGAAGCAGAAGCTGTTCGCAAGTGCCGGTCGGTCGGATCCAGAGATTTTCACCGAATACTATCAAGACTTCTAAAGCTAAGTACCCGTTGGGGACTCTTTCTTGCCTCAGCCGATGTCAGAAAAAGTTAATAATTGTTTAACCTGTGGGAAACAAATACCTCATAAAGATTTCCATTCTTACTGTCTGCCTTGTTTAGGCCCAGCCCACGACGTAGCAGCCTGTTCGCCTGTGCTTCCTTCAACCGGACGAACGCTTAGGCGCCGGTCGGAGTTTGCAGAACAGTTTTTCGGTTCTGACTTTGTTACATTATGTCGCCGGAACCTCCGACTACACTTTCTGCCAAAACGCAAAGAAAAGACCGACACTCAACCGGTCCGGTTTCGGCTGAAACCACGCTTAAGCAAACCATGAGTGTCTCGGTTTCGCCGAAACCGAGAAAACTGATCTAGGTACAGCCGAATCTATCTCTACACTTGAGGCCCCTGCTACAATTCTTGAATCGGCCTCTGAAACTTTACCCACTAACTTATCAGACACCATTCCCCTGGATGTCTCTACCCCAGCACGTGGTGCTGCTAGGCCTCCAGCAGCCATGTCCATTAAGGCCTTCGCCAGGGCTAAAGCAGCCAAGACTACCAAATCAGTGCCTGTTAAACCACCCTCAACCAGGCCCTCTTCTAGTTCCCAAATGCTCACCTTGGCAGAAGATTTGATTTCTTTAATTAGAGGATCTCAATCTCACCCAGACAGGGCCTCTCAGCCCCCAGATAAGAGACCTAGGGCAGAGCCCCCTGAGCCAGTGTCCTCTGAGGATTCTGCAGATGAATCAGACATTACTGACCAGCCAGAGGCCCCTTTCTCCAATTTTGAGGATTCTGATGCTGAAGAATCCATTCCAGCTGCTTCCCCTCCAGAAGAATTCTCCTTTGGGGAAACCTTGCATGCCATGCGAGAGCAGTTCCAATGGCAGCAACAAGAATTCTCAGATTCGAAAAGACTTAGAACCTTTCTACACCTTCCACAACACAGGCCCTTAGCTATACCTCCTGTTCTTTCTGTGGTAGATGACGCTTTTAATGATGTCTGCTCTGCTCTGCTCCAGACTCATTACCCCCAGCCCCTGCCAAACCAGACAGATTTTACAGGGTGCCTGACACTCATCACCACCTTTACAAGGCCCCCCTTGCAGACCCAGAAACTATATCCCAGGGTCCCAAGGCAGTTGTCGCAACTATAGCTAAAACCCTACTCCTTCTGAAAGGGAAGCAAGGGCATTAGACAGATGGGGTAAAAAAGTATACACTTCAGCTACTCTCTCAGCTAGAGCTTTAAACTGACAGTTTCACATGATACAATACCAAGAGTTTATGCTTGATCAGTTAACTAAAAAATTAACCACTGATGAAGCTCTTGATAAGAAATATGTATTAGAAATGGTAAATAATATACAACAGGTTAGTAACCATTCCTTAAAATGTGGCTATGATGCACTGGAGGCTTCATTTAGATCAGCCATGACTGGCACAGTGATAAGAAGGCATGCATGGCTAAAGGAGCAAGCTCTACCAGATCATGTTAAAGCTAAATTGTTAGATGCTCCTATGGATAAGACAAGTTTGTTTGGTGCACCTGCCCAGCAGGTTATGAAGAAAATGGAAGAAAAGGCAAAATCAGTTCAAACTGTTAAAGACTTCCTGCAGGTTCAACCCCAAGGTTTAGCAGGAACTGGCCTGCCAAGAATTGGTCCTTTCCTGACTCCACAAGATTTCAAAGGGCAGGAATAGACGCTCCAGAGGCAGAAACCAAACCAGAGGAAGTGCCTACAGAGGACCTACAGTGGCAAGGTAACAACAGAGGCACAGACACAGCCACTGCCACTACTTCAACACAGCCACAGTGACTTATTCCTAAAACCGCCACCAGGGAACAAATAGCAGCTCCACTAGGCGGAAGGTTAACTTTATTTGCAAAGAACTGGCACCATATAACAAAAGACAAGTGGATTCTGCAAATTATACATCAAGGTTACCGATTCCACTTCCACACTATACCAGTCAAAAGAGGAATGCCAAATCTACCTCCAAATCAAAAAAACAGAAGCTTTACAACAGATAATGGAGTTAGCAAACATGAGAGCTGTGGAAAAAGTGCCTACAGCAGAGCAAGGAAAGGGGTTCTACTCCAGACTGTTCCTAGTTCCAAGAAAGGAAAAAAGTTGGAGACCAATTCTCGACCTGTCCACCTTGAATACATACATCATTGTCCCAAAATTCAAAATGCTGACCCTACAGCAACTTCTTCCCATGCTGGGCAAGGAGTGTTGGCTGGTAACTCTAGATCTCAAGGAGGCATACCTGCACGTCCCTATTCGACCAATCTGCAGAAGATACCTCAGATTTCTTGCAGGATCAGAGCACTATCAATTCTCAGCATTGCCTTTTGGCTTATCTACTGCGCCCAGAGTATTCACAAAATGCCTGGCATCAGTAATCGCATACTGCAGACTACAGGGAATTCATATTTACCCATACCTGAACGACTGCCTGCTACAAGGGGACAACAAAAGCAAGTTGACAACAGATTTGCAAAGGGTCATTTACTTGCTACAAGCACTGGGATACACAGTCAATCTACAAAAGTCAAGGCTGATACCATCCCAAACAAGGACATTCTTGGGAGCGGAATTGGACACAGTGAGACAAATGGCATTCCTAACTACAGAAAACAAAAGAACTCCCTCTTTATTTCTTGTCACTAACAAAGCTGAACAAATTAACAGCAAGAAAAGTTCTGCAGGCCTTGGGCTTCATGGCATCATGCATAATTTTGGTTCCATATGCCAGACTACATATGAGAAAACTACAGTGGTACCTACGGAATTTATGGTCCCAACACAGGCACAGCCTCAAAACAGAAATCCCACTAATTCCATGTTTAAAACAGGAGTTCCTATGGTGGGCCCAGGCATGCCGCCCAACCCAGGCCTTCCCTTTCACAGATGTCAAGCAAGCCAGAGCATTACAACAGATGCTTCAGACCTAGGATGGGGGCCCACATGCTGGACAAATGCGTGCAAGGATTGTGGACTCAGGATCAACTTCACCTGCACATCAACCTAAAAGAAATGCTGGCTGTAAAACTGGCTATCCAAGAGTTCAGACCATTTCTCAAAGAGGGCCAGCTGTTGATAAGGACAGACAACACCACAGTCATGTGGTACATCAACAAACAGGGAGGCACTCATTCATACCCTCTATGCAGAATGACTTTGGAACTGTGGACCCTGGCACTCAGCTACAACATCCAGCTGCAGGCAAGATTTGTACCAGGAAAAGAAAATACTCGGACATTTTAAGCAGGACCACATCAGATGCTCACGAATGGCACCTGCACCCGGACATTTTCAGGACCATTACAAAGAAGTGGGGAATGCCTCAGATAGATCTATTTGCATCTCCTCACAATCACCAACTCAAAAATTCTGCACAAGGACATTTCACCCACTAGCATGGAAAGTGGATTCGCTCTCCTTCAGCTGGAAAGGCCTAACAGCTTATGCATTCCCACCTCTCCCCTTGATACACAAAGTACTTCTAAAAATCAAGGAAGAACATCCAAGGATAATCCTGATAGCTCCAAACTGGCCAAGACAACACTGGTACCCACTACTAAGGAGCTTGTCTCGAACAATATGTGGCCAATACCCTGATGCCTTTGATGCTAACTCAGAACAACTACAGCACCATACATCCAAACCTGAAAACCTTACAACTGACTGCATGGAACATCACATAGCAGCAGCTAATCAAGAACTTTCCCAAAGAGTTAAAGACATTATTCTTGAAGCACGCAGACCTTCAACAAGAAGGAACTACGCTGGAAAATGGAAAAGGTTTGTCAGTTGGAGTTCTGAAAGAGGAAAAGATGTGTCAAGCGTGGATATGCCTAACATCCTGGAGTATCTGGCCGAACTTCTCCATTCAGGCCTGTCCTACTCCTCCATCAAGATACATGCATCAGCTATTTCAGCAGAATACAGCTTTGATCCTCCTGTTTTTCACACCCTCTGCTCAGACAATTTCTCAGAGGAATCAAGAATGTAAAACCTCCAAGGAAACCACCATTACCAGCTTGGGACTTAAACTGCGTACTAGAAAAGTTGACACTATCACCCTTTGAGCCAGCAGCAACAGCAGACTTACAACACCTGTCATGGAAAACTGCTTTCCTTCTGGCAATCACCTCAGCAAGGAGGGTTTCAGAACTACAGGCCTTAATGGCAGTGCAACCCTTCCTAATCTTCCACCAAGATAGAGTGTCCATGAGGACTAATCCAACATTTATGCCTAAGGTGGTATCCAGAGTGTCTTTAAACCAGGCAATCCACCTACCTACCTTCTTTCCCAACCCACAAAACAGAGGGGAAAGAATACTGCATACCTTGATGTACATAGACAGCTACGCTTACTACTTGGACAGAACCTTAGGGCATGATATCTATCCAAACTGATAACACGACAGTAGTTGGGTACATCAGCAAAGGAAGGGGGGATTAGATCTTAACCTTTATGTTGGGAAGCAATGACGGTTTGGCAATGGGCAATAGCTTTGCACTTCTTTCTAGTAGCAACACACATCCTCGGAGTTCTCAACACAGATTTCATGCCTCACAAATGGTTCCTCAATCCAGCAATGGTCAGACAGATATTCGGTCACTGGGGTAACCCTTGCTGCAGTCTGTTTGCCACCCCTTACAGTACCAAATGCAGTATTACTTTGCCATGATTCGCCCACTAGGGCAGTCACCAGGGGATGCTCTGCCACAGCAGTGGCCTCCGCTGGACTCCTGTACACTTACCCATTCATGTAAGACCCAGTTTCCTGCAGAAAGCAATAAAGTGTAAGGCAAAGGTCTTAAACCGATATGGTGTCCTCTTCTAAGATCTCATATCAAGGATCCTCCCTGACTCTTGGAATCTAGCTCAGGATTCGATATCTCACCCCTCTATGAAGCTTCACCTAGACCTACTCAGCCTGAAACTAGCCGCTTAGTTTCTCCATTTCCACTGATGGCCAGTGATAATTCTCTCCCTGTGGAGGTAGTCAGAATATTAATGGCATCCCAAAACGCCTTTCCCAGAAAGTCTGTTGCAGAGTGAAAAAGGTTTGTGTCTCCTGGGCTCGCCCACAGAACATCGACTTGTTCTCAGCTCCAGTTTCAGACATCCCACATTTTCATGCTTTCCTTGGTTATTTGTGCTGTAGTTTTTCCACAATTAAAGTCCAGTTTTCAGCCATTTGTAACTTACATGTTGGCTTTCTGGAATGCTTGCTAGCTTCACACAAGCTCTTTAAAGCCTTTCTCAAGGGAACTTTCTTACTAACACTCCCAATAAGAGACCCCCGTTGGGATCTGAATTTCATCTTGAAGCTCTTACTAGACTTCCATTCAAACCAGTTTCTTCTGTTGAGCTAACATTTTTCTTGAAAGACCATCTCGCTGGTAGCCATGACTTTAGCCAGAATGATTTCTGTACTCCATGTACTGTCATTTCTCTCCTCCATTCCACAAAGACAGGGCATCTCTAAGAGCAGACCCATCTGTTCTTCATAAGATGGCTTCTGAATCCAATATTCCACAACCTAAATATGCCAAAATACCATGCTGTCATGAGGATGTTAATAACTAATGTGCTGGCAACCTCTTTGCTTGTGGGCAGAAGAGGTGACAATCAAAAAGTAAACCTAAAAATCCTACAGTTGATTGTAAGTAAACCTAAAAGTCCTATGGTTGCTTGTAAGGGGCATGGGATTCAATCATGTCTCAGATTAAAAGCATCACTGTGGAACTTTTTTTTTTTTTTTTTTTTGCACAGCTTTAGTTACCGATGCCACATTAGCTTCTGTGGTGAAGCAAAGGTATTCTTCTTGTCCGGCCACTCGGGAGCAAAGTTAGTTGCTAGAGGATTTTCCAGTAGGTTAGATTTGGTCAAAGAAAGAAAGAAGCCTTGAGGCAATTAATTCTGGATCAGTCGTTTATTCAGTGCAGTTAGGCAGATGAGCACTTTCTGAGGCAGTGTTCAACTGAACTGTAATTTATCATGAGTAATGGAAGGTGGACAGTAATCTTAACTACTACCCCCCCCCCCCAGGTGTGCCTCAATTATGGGAGGGGCTGGGGAATGTACCCTCTGGGAATCTAGGACTTCCCTTCATCCTTAACACTTAAGGTGCTGGTATAATGCCCACGATACTAAAAATAACATAATGAAAATCATGTCTTGTTTTATTAAACTTATCAAACCTACTAGAATGGGTCATTATTGTTGCATGTAAACCATTTATAAGACTTAAACAATGTAATATAGTAGTAATCAGTTTTCGTCTGTCTGGATACTTGGAGTATGCATATTAAAAAAACAGACTTGCCAATATTTAATTTCCAATAACTCAGTAAGTTGTAAATGCAGCATGTTTTTTTTAATGAGGCCTACAGTAAACATTAAAAAGCACTTTTGCTGCAGAGGTGCTTTGCTAAATTTGTCTGGCTAGGAGGGTAAATTCCAAGGGAATGATAACTAACCCCTCAAAACGCTTAATAAAAATAAACAAAAATAAACACGATAAGATAAAAAATAAATCCCCTCTCTTTTTCATGGAAGGGGATGTTTCTTTATGCCTTCCCTCCCCTTTCTCTCATTCCAAAATCCTGTTCAGGATAAAGCAGGATGCTCCCAAAACCTTGTCGATGACTCCCTTTTGGCCTAGGCAGCATTGGTTTCCTCATCTTTTGCATTTAGCCAAGGGCAATCATGACAAGATACCTCACAGGGTGGACCTACTCGCACAAGATGAGGGATCTCTCATCCATGCCCACCTGTCCACTCTTCAGCTGACACTGTGGGTGATAGGATTTTGATTCCATATAGGAGGCCAGGAAACCCACTAGTATGAAATCCTGCTTATCCAAATGGAAGAGGTTTTCTGTTTGGTGTCTTTCTTGTAACCTGGATTTACTTTCTGTGGATATTCCTTTGGTTCTCTCCCTTATCTGTGTGAATTCCTCAATGCTGGCCTGGCATATTCTTCTGCTAAGGCACAATTGTCAGCTGTTTCTGCTTGTCTGCCTTTAGCACCCCCTTTAGCCTCTAGATTTGAGGCTAAACTGTTTCTTAAAGGCATCCTTCATATTAGATCTCTTAGGAAGCATCTTCTTCCTTCCTGGGAACCTTAATTTTGTTTTGGAGAAATTGACCCAGGCTCCTTTTGAGCCTGTGGCGTCCGCTTCCTTGCAGCATTGTTCTTGGAAGACTGTTGTTCTACCAGAGGGGTGTGTGAGTTTCAAGCCTTTATGGCTGTTCCTCCTTTTTTAATTTTACATAAGGACAAGGTGTCCCTTCATACTAATCTTTCTTTCATGCCCAAAATGGTGAATGAGTTATCTCTTAATCAAGCTGTTCATTTACCCACTTTTTCCCTTCTCTGCAGTCTGCTAGTGTGAAGGTTTTGCACACTTTGGATGTGTGTAGACAACTCAGATTTTATTTGTGGATAAGACTAAAGCTTTCTGTAAATGTGATCAACTTTTTGTCACCTTTCATCCTAGATCTTTAGGATTGGCTTTTTCCAAGCAAATTATTTCCTCTTTGATATCTAAAGCCATTTCTCCAATCTCCACTTAGATTTCTGTGCATACTTTTACCAAGTACTGTAAGTTGAATGGTGATGTCCAGGGCTAGAGCTGGTTTTGCCAGGGGTGTCCTTCATGGGTTACTAGAGGGCTTTGCTGTTCCTTCCTTCTCCCTCTCTTCTTGAGCTTTTGCACTCTCTGTATTATAAGGAATACTACAACATTGTTATGGAAAGGCATAGTACACTTGCGTAAAATCTTATAATGGTAAATGTGCATCTCATCACTGTTGCAGCATTCACTCCCTCCCTCTTCCCCCTGGTCCTTTTTCTTCCTGGATGTGCTTGTTACCTCTAATCCTTGGACTGGTATGATGGTATGTCCAGACGTCACCTTTATTCCCAAAGCTGTACGCAGGAGCATACGTGTGGTGTACGGTGTACCCTTAGTAACCTAAAGGCTTTGGTACACTGGCTGGATGTCGGGCTGCCCTTGGTAGAGGGTCCTTATTGTAAGGAGTACTGCAACAGTGAAGAGAAAGACATCTACCATTATGGTAAGTTTTTACACAACTGTACTGTCTTAGGGCATCAGACTAAATATGAGGTAACTAAGGGAAGTGGTGCCTTATAAGAGAGACCATTCTTAAAGGGCTCAAAGCTTGAATACTGATACTGCTGAATTAGATCTGACAAACGGCTTGAGGACTGACATGTCGCATCGGATAAACATGAATGGAAGAATCGATCATAATGTTAAGTACATAACATTCGGTTTTGCTTGCAAGACTGAAGATGCTTTAAGCCATCTTGTGTCTGCTTTGGTTTGGTTTTGAAAAACAGAAAACTTTGATTGAAAATTTGATAGTACACGCATTCCTTGAGAAAGAAATTAAATGCACTGGTCATAGAAACTGTTATTTATTTCCAGAATAAATGATATTGAGGTTTTCTCATGACTTCCTTTATATGCTGATGCCACAGACTGTTGTATGAGAAATGCAGTAACTGTCATGATTTTGCTCTGGGCTTCATTGTTCTATTTTATTATTCTGCAATTGTCAGTCAAGATTTTTGGCTGTTTAGCCAGCAGATGGCAGAGTTATTCTTTCAAAATGCAGTCAGTATGATTCTGACATTTGTGGAAGGGAAACTGTAGTGAGTAAACAAAAGCTTTCTAAGGGAGTTTATTTTTTTGAAAGAGTTGTAAGCATGATGATTAAAAGCAGTGTATATAGAGCTAAGCTTAAGAACTCATCTGCCCAGATCGCCAAATAAATTTGTAAGCCTCTGGTTAAATCTTAATTTGTCGTGAGTAGACTTTGTACTGGTTTTATGAACTGTCTTATAATAATGGTTGTAATTTTTAAAAACATTTTTATACTATTCTTTTATGTCATCTCAAAGTGGAATGCTCCTCTGTACTAGCACACAAGCACAATGCACAACAGTGGTTTGAATGTCCATAATTTATTATAACTGTAACATTTTGTTTCTGTCTGGTGGACGTCCATATTTATTCCAGTAAAAAGAGAATGTTTTCCTTCATTCTCCAGTTGCCAACTTAAGCTGTTTCAGGTGATGGGAAAGCTAGAGCCTATTCTGGCTCTCACAGGGTGCAAGACAAAGAAACAAATCCTGAAGAGGCCACCAGCCTACTGCAGGACACACTCATACATGGCATGCACACCTGTGGTCAGTTTGGACGATCACCACTTTATCTGTGGGTGTATCTTTTTCTTTAGTGTGTGTGGTGTGTGTGTGTGTGTGTGTGTGTGTGTGTGTGTGTGTGCGCGCGCGCACTATTTATTTTACAGTTAGTTGAATGGGACCATTCAGACTTTTTTCCAGTCGTGACAGATATTGGATGTCCTTCCATATTATAACGTTAAGCTTTACTTTTTTCTCTCTCTTGTATAAAATTGTCTGTGTTACTGGAGTTTTTTTCCCCAGCCTCCACTGAAAAGGGACTGCCACAGACCAGTTGGACTACTCAAAACAAATAATGAACTAGAATGCAGACTTGAATGTAACACCTATTATGGTATCTGAGTAAGTCTCCTGGAAGATTGGTTGGCAGGGTGGGGTAGACTGACTTCTGATAGCGTTCCAACTCCAGGGAGTAGGTATGCAGATTCCCTAATAACCACTTTGCCTTGCAATGCCGGATGATCAGTTGTGTGCAGTAGTTGGAGTGATACAGTGGGCATCTTATATATTTAGTAGACTGGATCGTCCATGACATTAAGCAATATTATAGTATGTTTACCTCTCTGTGTGAAGGATGGAGGAGAGGGTAGTGTTGCTTTTTGAGCTGATATGGCCTGTTGCTTTTTAGTTTGTAGCATTGCTTACCATACTGGATTTCTGCTACACGTATCGCCAGCAAATGGGTGGATTTCTTATTTGGCAAGGCATCCTGGGTCATAGGTTCAACTGTGTGCCCTTGTGGACCATTTTAAGCCTAGATAGTTTCCCTCAGTAGGAATCAAACCCTGTATCTGTTGTCTGTGAGGTAAACACCATGGCCATTATACCAGCCCCCATGCTACACTGTGTGTGGAGAGGGGGGCTCTAGTGTGTTAGTGCTGTACCATGTTGAAATATGAAAGTGGGATACGCGTTGTTTCTGAGGCTGCTATGTAACGTTTTTCCCAATCTTTTCTTTACTAGATATGCACTTCTTCGCTTTAAGCAATATTTTAAAATGAAGAATGAAGTCACTGAACTAAAGTATCCAGAATAGAACTGCTGATCGTTTATTCTTACAGGATTCTTAAGAAAATTGAACTATTTCTGGAAGCCAACATAGCTTGACTGGTGAAGCAAAACATACCTTCAACAAAAATGTGAATGGATTTCAGATTGTAGAAATCTAACTTGTGATCACAGCAGCTTAGTTTTTTTTTCCAAAGCAAAACCAGATATAGACTTACTGCTATTTTAAATTTCCACTTTTTGTAAATGTGCTGCTTTTAACACATTTAAGATGACTGAGCCACCAGTATACAACATGTTGTGGGAATTAAAATTTTTCCAAAGGAAGAATCATGTTCTTGATGACCATATCCTATGGATTTCCTATCATGCAATATTGTAAATGTTTATGTAATTTATATCAGAATTACCTGTTACCTTTTGTAAGCTCATTCACTGGATGGCCTTTGTTTTCACTGTACGTCCTAGTGCATTGGCAGTTGATTGCAATGAATCAAACTGAAAATCATTGCAAGCACTGTAGTGTTGCATTTTCAGCACTGTACCCACCATATTTCTAAATACTGCACTGGCTTGAAACGAATTGGTAGGAGCAAAAGAAGTGTACAGTTTTAGAGATCAGAGTAATTCATTCCATACGATGAGACTGTTGATCATATGTAACTTTTCTGCACACTAGAACTTGCTTGAGAAAGATTTTTAATGGATCTGAACTAGACAGTAAGAGTGGCATGTTTAGCAAGCATTGTATAATGCTGCAAAAAAGTTTATAAGGGGAACATAGTGCTTGCTTTAATGACTTGTATTCATTTGATGCACATACTAAAGACCAACAGTTCTTTATTTTGAGTTTTCAGTTATTTGTTAATATTTAAGCTAAAAGGAGCATATTTTTAATTAAACTGGAATGCAGATCTTCCCTGCCACATTATTACAGTTTCTTCTGTGTTAGCTGTAGAAATTATAATAAGCATTTAATTTATGTAAGTTTCTCAATGAGTAAACAGTGTGTTGGTTAACATCTGATGTGCATGGAGTTGTATGACATCCAGAAGCCGTTTGCTTGACATATGTGTTTAGTACTGTTTTCTTTCAATATTTGCTGATCAGGGAAGACCTCTATGTTCCCTAGGTACAACTGCTTATCTTCAAACTGACTTGGGAGCATGGCTCTTTAGTAACTTGCTTAGAGCTGTACTCATGAACTCAAAGTTCAAGATGCATTATTGGCTTGTTAATAGTTTAATGTGCTTTAGACTGGTAAATCTGTACTGCTAATAGTGCATACATGTGTCTGTATTTTCGTAGTTTAACTTCATGTTGAATTGGTGTTAAAAGCCTGAGCCCTGCAGTAAAAGTAATACTTTCATTCTTGACCAACTGCAACCTTTCTTGCTGTTGCAGTTCTATGAGAACTGTGATATCTGGCAGTAACTTAAACTGCTATGTGACCGTCTGTCTAACATGCAATAACTCAGTACAGATGTAAGTGCCTTTAGGTATAACAGCATGCTTGGGTACCAGCCTCCAGTGGTGCCAAAAAGTCTTTCTTAGAGCACCTGCATTCTTCTGACTACATAGGAATTGTAGGTTATTAATGGAAAATATAATTTTTGCTTTTATTTCTGAAACTCTCTCAAGTTTTTAAAATGATGACAGCCATAGCACACCATACCAGTTGTTTAAAAATGCATTGGTTATGTTTTGTGCTGTTCATTGTTAGACACTTTGAGAACCATCAAGGTGTTCTGAGTTTAGTAAATTTATTCAAAAACACTACTGGAAGAAATGTGGATAAATGGTGAAAAATTTAGGGTGTTTTTTTTTTACTAACTAGCAGATTTAAGACTTTGAAGTTACCGCATTCAATGAGTTTTACTGCTTCTTTTGATCTGTACCTGACAACAAATACATTCAGTGCCTGCATTAGTTTAGGCTGCTTAAGGTTATAATACAATATTTTTCCCTGCTGATTGCCCTACCTTGTCCTTGGCATTTGTTGTAGGACTGTGTCTGCATTTATGAGCCAGGAGTCATCAAATAATAAACCAGAACCACCCCCCAACTTTGTCAGCTCTGCCTTCTTCCTTTCCATGACTTTTTTCTAACCGTTTTCTGTAGCAGACTTTTCAGAGGGACATTTGAAGACTTAGGATCAAAGGATGCTTAGAGTGATGCAAGCACAAAGTAAAGGACCAGAAAGTCTGGCCTGACACCTCTAGTCATACTTCCCCTTAAGTGTCACTTGTTCTTTTTGTGGTGGTCTTCCTCTTGCTAGGTGTTTCCTCTTCCAGCAAGACAGTGGCTTGTATGTTTTTGCATACAGTTTGCAGCTAGAGCCACAAGACATGCATTGGCGAGTTTCTTCTCAATCTGCTCTTCAAGGAGATGAACCACAAGTAAATGTCATAGCCGATATCCTCCACACTGCATGAAGTATCATGCTAGGACGTTGTCCTCCAATAACATTTGACAGTGATAGCTGGTATTTATAAGTCCACATCTTCTAATAAAAACAAACGTGTGTGTGTGTGTATATATATATATATATATATATATATATAATATGTGTGTGTGTGTATATGGATGTACTTTCAAATTTAGACTTCCCAGTTGATTGAATTACACAGTATCAAGACCAGAAAGACGAACATGCAAATCCTGAAACTTTACTGTATCCACTCCCATAATATTGAACATTGAAAAGCAAGCGGCACCTCCCTACTCTACGCCAACTGAAAACTACAGCTATTTTTCTATACCGCCTTTGCAGGGGGCTGCACCCCACCCCCACAAATTAAATATTACCAACTCTGAGATTGCACTACATTTAAGAACATGGTGAACTACGAATTTCACTGTGTATCAACCATTACATATTTAGTTACAACAACATCTTTCCATGTTAATATTCCATTCTAAATCCAAAACATACTTGTGAATTATTCCCTGTTCGTTTTCTGTTTTACCAGCTAAACTCTAAACATGTCTCCAGTGACATCAGCAGCTTCAGTGTTACTTCCATGTTTCTTTACGTCCTCAATACAACTCCTTCCAGGGAACGTACACTATTTAACCACATATCATATATCTTCTTCAAAACACTCTGGAACACAGAATTACCATTTGCTTTTCCGTACTCGATGTTATAGACATTGATCTTGTGAACTTTCAGGTAAGTAAATTTTTGATTTTCTCATTTCAGTATTGTGTAGAATCAATTGGGCATTTGAAATTTGAAAGTAGATCCATGTTGCGTGTATATTTGTATGTATGTCTATATATACATATACATATATATATATATATATATATATATAAGTCCACTTAAACTCGAAATACTGAAATCTTTTTTTTTTCTTCTTCTTTCGGCTTTTCCCGGTTAGGGGTCGCCCCAGCGGATCTCCTGTCCGCTCATGATTGGCAGTGGAGCTTTACAGTGTCGAGTTGCCAGTCCGGCGCCCAACCTTCCACAGAAGGGGCACACATGCGCTCACTCACGCCTAGGGCCAATTTAGAGTGTCCAATCCACCTACAGCATGTCTTTGGGATGTGGGAGGAAACCCACGCGACCACAGGGAGGATATGCAGACTCTGCACAGAAGACACCCCAGCTGAGGATCGAACTGGAGAACCTCTTGTTGTGAGGTAGCAACTCTAACCGCTGCACCACCGCAGCCGCCCAAAATACTGAAATTTCGAATTTCAGTATTTTGAGCTGAGAATGTTGAAAGTGCAGTTTTTCGAACCTGCACTATTTCATTTTTTTTTTTTACCATCAAATCTGTGTTGCGTTTACTGTGGTGTGTAATTCATTGTGTGTAGTCACTTTAAGGGTTGTGTGGCATGGCGGGCGATGTTCATGTCTGTACGGAGATTCAGGTAGGTGTTCAATTTTAAGGGTTGTAGTGTTAATGTATTAATGTTTAGTTGTTGGGAGTTGTAGAAGTAGGTTGGGTTAGGTGGTTGAGAGTGTGTGTGCGCTGAATGTGATGATTTTTGTACATGTGTATTGTGTGTTTGTGTGCGTTATTATTGAGTTTAAATATGACTGTCTGCAGTGGGAGTGTAGGGCAACTCAGGGAAGGTGTGTGTTCCATTTTGTTCAGGTTAGCACAACCTCTGAGTTGGTGTATATAAGTAGCTGGAGTGTGGGCCCCCCTGCAGAAACGTATGGTGGTGTTACCGGTTTTCTTTTTGGCTTGAAATAGTAAAATTTGAGATTTCAGTATTTCGAGTTTAAGAAGTGGACCCATATGTGCATATATATATATATATATATGTGTGTGTATTTATTTTTTACAGGAATTTAGGATTCTCCTTCCT
The DNA here is from genome assembly GCF_019279795.1 of Protopterus annectens. Classification (NCBI taxonomy): domain Eukaryota; kingdom Metazoa; phylum Chordata; order Ceratodontiformes; family Protopteridae; genus Protopterus; species Protopterus annectens. Next base: position 255,562,973 of record NC_056745.1, on the reverse strand, counting down.
ACTAGACCCCCCCAAGCTACTCTACAAGTTTTAATTCCACTGATGATTGAATTTGAAGGAAACCATGATCATGTGTAAAAGCATCTTGTAGTGAGGAATTAGAAGAGATGCTAAGCGGGGATCTAACACTTTTGATGGGCCCTATGGTTTTTCTCATAGTGCTGCATTTGGCATTTTTTTCCTGAAATTTCCATGCACATGGGGTAAACGCACGTTTGTTTTGTCACACACATTGTAATGCTACTTAGTTATTAAAGTGCATTTGTCAGCAGCCTGGATATCAGTGATTGCTGTTCCCAGTAAAAGTTCCTTTCTTCACATGCTCTTTGGGTTTATTTTTAGTGTTGAAATTTGTGAGGAGTGGTGGAAGGAAGCTTTCCTAGAGACTTGCTAATAGGAGCCCTCATAACATCCATTTAGTAGACTGGACTTTCAATATCTGAACTTGTACTTTGAGGTTTTGTTGGGGGCTAATCCCCTTAGAGGTAGGTCTGTGTTGCTTAAAGACTCTTAAATGACTTTTAGGAGCAAGCATTGTCCTTCATTTCTAAGGGGTGGTTCCTTTCTGTGGATGAATTGAAGCTTAGGAGAGGTTCACCCCTTGTTTTCGCCCCATAGTACTGGCACAGCCTTTCCCCACCTCACCTGACTGGCTTGGTCTTCAACTGCCTAGCCTGATTACTGGGAGTGACAACCCCCCCAAGTCATCTGATCTCAGATTGAGGTACTGTGGGTCAAAGCTTATTTTCTTAGAACTTCTACTACAGTCTTTACATGTCTTGCTAGCTGTTGTAGAAGAGTCACATAGTGAGACCACTATTGTGTCTATGCCCAGGCACTTATTCTACTGCTGGAAACTAGATTAATTGGTACAGGTTTTCACTGACAATTACATTGGTGACATGCTAGTGCCAGGCGTTGTGCGGACATCTCCCTTTGTGTAACACCTTTGGCTAGTGCATGGTGCCAGACATTGTGCAAACATCTCCCCTTGTGTAACACCTTTGGCTAGTGCATGGTGCCAGACATTGTGCAAACATCTCCCCTTGTGTAACACCTTTGGCTAGTGCATGGTGCCAGACATTGTGCAAACATCTCCCCTTGTGTAACACCTTTGGCTAGTGCATGGTGCCAGACATTGTGCAAACATCTCCCCTTGTGTAACACCTTTGGCTAGTGCATGGTACCAGACATTGTGCAAACATCTCCCCTTGTGTAACACCTTTGGCTAGTGCATGCACATCTTGTCAGCTCATCATCCAACATGCTTCTGTCGCACCAGCCCAGTCAGGATTACAATTTTTGAGTGAGCAAAGGGTGTAGTGCTCCTGCTAATGCCACTTTTCGGGGGGGGGGGGGTTGACATTGGATGAAGCTTTGGAGACCCAGAGCTCCTCCCACCTGAAGCTTTCCTTAAGGGGGTTGTGCAGCACTGGAAGGATTGCTTGGACAGATCTTGGTTCTAGTTGCCAACCTCCTAAGCCGTCCCATTTCTGTATTCACTCGTAGATGCTATGTTACAATCGTAAAGGCACACTCACTCCTCTAAAGCAGCCCTGATGAGGTATCAGCCTACCCCTTCCAATCACCCACACCCACCAGCAGTCTGAAGTGAGGTTTTAAATATCCATTCCTAGGCTGACTTTGTGAAGAAGTCTTTACTCATTTATGTGGCATATTATGAGTAGCCTTACTTTGTTGCGCACATCATTGGTATGATTTTCCCCGAGTGTACCCTTAGTACAGTATCAGTATGTGTTGGCTTTGTACACAGTGCACTTGTGGCAACATATTCAAAGTCAGTGTTGGTTTGAACTCTCATTAATCATTCACCAGGGCCATTTGACTTTTTTCAACTTTAAGAAATTAATTATTACTGCATTTCTATATTATGTGATTGACAGTGTGTCCGTTTTTGATAGAATATGATGGATTTCTTTTTACAGTACCTGTGTTATTGTTTTATAGATATAGAATTAACCATTTGTTATTCGTTACATCAAGTAACCAAGCATGTGTTTGGCTATCCACATGCATCTCTTACAGGCATATGTGTTAGTACAGAGCAGATATGTAGTCACCTCAGGACTAGCATACGGTGTATGCAATTTGTTTAGGGTTAGAGCATTCCAAAACAGTCCTTGGGCATGATGAAAAAGACAAGAAAAAGTAGAAGGCTTAAAGAGCTAGCAGTGTCTCTACTGCAGGAAGTACTTTGGAGCTCGTGTAGGATGTCACTTGGAAGTGATGCCAGGTATACTGAGAAGGAAATTGTAGTGAAATAAGGAGCTTCTGCATTAGCAGCTGAAATCTCTAACAACATTGAAAATAAGACTTTGTAAGAAACACAGTAAGTTAGTGGTTTCTAGAAAATCAAAGACAAAAATATACCTTTGTCTCAAAAGTTATTTCAGCTTGCTGAGATTATCATTTAAGGCTGGTGCCTGAGACTGGTGATGATTATAGTTTTCCATTGGTCTCCTTGCCAGGAAAATTATGATTTCATTATCTAGAGAACTGATAAAAAATGCCATCTAGGATGGCCATGATAGAAGTTAATCTCCCTTGTTTCCCACTTCCAAAGTTTGATTACAGTAAGGACTGTGTTGAATGAGCAGATTATTAGAAGTTATCTCCTTCTTTGGGCATTCCATCACTGATGGTCTTAAGTTCAGGAATTTCTGAAGCTGTAGAAATTTAACTGTTAGAACACATGGGTACTGAACCTACTAATGAGGTGGGAATAGTACAAGACTGATGCATTCACTCTTTTATCTAATTGCACAGAGGATGAAGAGGTATTTCTCTGTTTCAACCAGGTCTTCTGAGGTTACAACCTTTGGAGAAGCTTTTCAACACAGGAAGGGATTTCTTGCAGTATGACAAAGTTTCCTGTCCTAAGTGTTGATGCATTGAATATGTTACATCTTGGCTACAACAGTTTTGGGTGAATCTTCTACCTCTTCAGATTAGCAAAATAGTGACTGTTGCCACACTGCAAACTGACACTAGTCCTGGCTCATAGGTAACATGATTAGCTTTACTTCCTGCGGATCACTCTGAGCTGCTCAAAATACTGAAAGCTGATCCTGGCATGGTGGATCTGACTACATATTCTACAAAAAAAATAATTTCTTCCAGTGGACAGGGAGGCACATATAGAAATAACATTTATGCTGCATGTACCCTGACAGTGAAAGTTTTATGCCATCAAGAATGTCAGCACTTTTAGAAAGGATCAGTGCATACCAAAACCTAGATGGAAACAGATTTCCTTCAGGTGACTTAAAAGATAAACCTGCAAAACTGACCATTCTTGCAGACAGGCTTGGTGGCCACATGATTGGATACAGTTGTAATGTAATAGTTGTGCCTTAGCAAAACAGCAGCAGCATAAATCACTATTAGAAGGCATGCTTGGCTGAATTCTTAGTCCTACCTTTATGATGTCAGGGTGCCACTTTTGAATCCTTGTCACTGTCTTTAAGGATAGTGAACCCTTTTGAATGTCAAAATTTGTAAGCAAAATAAACATACAAAATAAGTTTACATATGTCATCCTTGCCTTTCTGAAGAAATTTCTTTACTCAAGGAAAAAGGTTTGTAAGGTATCAAAAGAGAAGGGGATAAAACAATGCAAACAGAACAATTCTAAACCCTTTTTCTTGATTTAACACACTTGAAAGTTGGAGATATTTTCAAAGTCCCACTCAATACTATTTTTTGTGTCTACCACATATATGCTACATCTTTTCCTTTTATTCACAAAAAAAACTATTTCTGGTCACAGACCATTGATTTCTAGTAAAAGTGTTAAAATAGCAATATCCAAATGCATAGCATATTTAAGACCATCATAATTCCTTCTCAGTGGTTTAGAATACCAGGTACCTAAACTAAATTGTATTTTCAGGCTGTAGAACCTTTTCCATTTTTTCATCAGGATGCAGTTTATGAAATATTTTTCGTTATACAAAAGAAACTTCCATCTTTTTGTCTTCTGCTAGATCTCCGTCACACCTCAGTAGATTTCTAATAGTATAGGCATTCATAATTTCTTTCCATTTTTTGTACCACTGACTCCGCATCAGGAGTGTGGACATGAAGGATGTGTGCCTGCATATTTCAATTTATCCTTCCCATACCCCTTTGTGGTCTGTTAACTGTAAGGGCTGTTGAATGTCTGGAGCTCTGTGTAGTAAGTGAATCAGTTTTACATCATTAGATAAGTAAGTTGCTTTCCTGTGGTCTGGATGTTGTATCTTTTTACAGGTTGTCTACATTGTTGGTCATCATTTAGAAACCTAATTTTTAGTGCCATCCCCTATAGTACATCAAGCCTTTATTTTCTGTCAGTATGATTACTATTTAAGACTTCCTTAAAATGTCTTCTTTTCCTGAACAGAGTCATTCGCACAAATATAAAGTTTTACCAGCTTCACCGGTGCATGTTTCCACTGACAGGGAAAGAGGATTAAATACCCACTTTCAGCCTTTCTCCTGATAAAGGTTTGTGGGATGTCACTTTTCTGTTTTTACCCAAGAAGGTGGCCATTGTGTGGACAGATGTGGCAAACACACATGTAGTTCTTCATTAGCCTTTGTTGGAGGTATGCCAGACACAAGTGATACACTGTATATCAAGTTGTGTTTATGGAAACTGAGGCACAAAGAAAAAAAAACACCAGTCAGTATAAGAGGTCTTTTGCCCATTTTCTTCCTAAGATTCTTTACGTGGGAAGTGTGTTGAGCACAAGGGTCAGTGTCTGTGTGGGGACCCAAAAAAGTTGTGTGCGCTCCTTTTGCTGTGTTAACATGCTCATTACCTGCAGACTGCTGTTTAGCTTCCCCCCCCCTTTATTTATTTTAACAGTTGACTATCTCATCTGGTGGATTATCCTCATTTCTATATTTGACCCCATAAATTCTTCCAATAATTCTTTTGTTGTGGTTTTCTGTAGAGTGATCAAGTTTTCCCTTGTTGTTGTTTTTCAATGAGTTTAGTGTTACTGCCTTCCACATTCTCTACTTTAAATTGCACACTCTTTTTATCTTTTACTGCCCTCTTCCTCTCCAAATTCACTGTACTCCACCTGCTCCCTCTCAATCCGCCTACCTGTTTTGACTCCTCCTCCACTGGAGCTTCCTCCTTTACTATTCACCATTCTATTCCCTCTTCTCTGTAAGTACTACAGTCATGCATATTATAAATAAAACCACTGATTGTTTAAACTCATATTGTGTGTATTCATCTGACTTTATCTGTGTTGTCCATTGTTTAATATTATCCCAAAAGCACCTTCTTTGCAAGTAGCTGCTATTGAGTTTTCCTTGATCTGTTGTATCCTGTATCTGAACCTGACAGTCTGGATCAGTGTTGTGTACTGGTCAACCAAATAAGTAATCCATTTTCATAATGCATATCCTTCATGCCATCATCTATCATAGTAAGCCTTCTTTGATCTGGCTTGATCAGATATGTCTTCTGTCTTGTGACTCACATTTTCAGAGTATAATCCTGGTGAGAACTAAATAGTCCACTGTGAAGTGACAGCATCACTTCATTTTTTTTGTTTCTTGTGCTAATATTTTTTTATTAGTCTTATCTAGGCAGTCTTTGTCTTCACTGCTGTGCAAAAAACTGTAAATTATTATTTACAACCCCACAAAGATATTATTTAACAATTGGGAGTGTTGCACCATTTGTTTTAATATACATTTCTTTTTCCATGTACAACTACTTATATTTTCCTTTTTAAAGTATAACATTGTTATACATGACTATATGTTTGTGGTGTCTAAGAAGTCATACATGTCCTTTCTTTCCTTATCTCATGTCACCATATTTGATTTTCACATTTTCTACATGTTTGGCCAGTAGTGACCTTTTGACGAAATGAAAAAAAAAAAAAGATGAATGAACACAACATTCCCCAGTTTCAATTCCTGAAACATCCAGGGAACTCTTCAGTTATTTTATGTCTCCGTACAACTTAGTCTAGAGGAAGGCAGCTACAAATTATACTTTTTGTGATCTTGGACACTTCACATAAAAGTCATATTCTATTTCATGATCACAAAGTAGTGGAAACAAGTAGCAGTTAATTGTGTCCTTTATTCACTACCTATTAAATATACCCTCACACATACCACTACGTTTGTTTCTACAGACATTTTTTGCAATGGAATTTTGTCTTGTATCCACTTCCATTTGATTTTCTTTTTTCATTGCATTCTTTTCATTTGTCTTCCAGCTTCCCAGTAATAAAGGTAACAGACAGTTATTGAATTCCTAACACATTGCTAGTCATCATTTTAAGAATGTTAATATTATATTAACAGGAATTAGTATATATTTTTCTTTATTCCTGTTCCTTCCTCAGTATTATGTTGTCCTGTCATTTGTTTCCTTATTTTTGCCAAACTTAATCATTATGAGAGCACAGTAATGTTTCATTTTTGCTTTTATTTTAGATCATCAGCACTGTAAAGCAGTTATTTCTTTAAATGCTAGATCTCTGTCATTTTGCTTGCCACTCCATTTATATCTAATTCTCTCAATTTTAGTTCTCTTTTTAAGAAAATTAACTGTTCCCACTTCTGACATTCCCTGTTAAATAACCGAGAAAGACCACTAATTTTCCTTTTAAATGTGAACATTCGTAGCTCATTAAAGGAACAGTACCAGAGTGAAAATGCTGCTTACTCACACACATTAAACTCTGTGTAATTTCCTAATTTTACACACACTGCTCAGATATGCAACATATTTTAGTGCTGTTAAGGACTACAGGGGGTGTCCCTAATGCTACAAATGTCAAGAAAATTTTTGTATGTTTTGAAGATCATTTTAACCATCTTCTTAAGTGAACTGGAACCTCAGCTTCAGATAGGTCATTTGTTGCACTGAATAGTCCCCCCCATCAGTGCCCCCTCAAAGTTGAGGACAAAAAAAGAAAGAAAAGAAAAAAATGAGTATTCTGGACAGCAGGAAAGAACTATGCTTGTTCCTTGCTACAGTTCTTAAGTCGTGCACTCACACTGAAAACAAATAATTTAAAAGGCTGTGATTTTATATCGCGGACACTTAAATGACTTCCAGTATTACACCTACACCCAATCATTCCAACACCTCTGATTTACCTAGCGGGGACCTATCAGCACCTCTTCCTAGCCTTATGTGGCTTTGTCAGTGGCATTACACTGATTAAGAACAGACTATTAAATAAGATGTGTAGTTGTTCTGTATGCAGACTAGTCAAATCATTCAAGTGACTTTATTGTTATTTTATTTACTTTATTTACTTAAGAACTTGTAACTCATTTATTTATATTTATATATATATATATATATATATATATATATATATATATATATACATACATACACACACACACACACATCTGGTCAGTTGGTTTTGAATGTGGCTGCCCTGGCCTGAACAGAAGAAAAAGGTTTATCAGTAAATGAATGAATGTTGTCCACTGAATTTGGAGTAGTAGTCCTATAGCTGTACTGAATTGGGAAATTAGGTACGTGTTACATATTCACTGAAAATATCTTATGAAGACCACAGTTTTCCAGTCACTGCTGGCTGTCATCAACTACTTATAGATAGAAACCACTGATTTCTGTTTTTAATTTCTAAGAACTTGACATTTGCCAGCACACTGACTTGGATAATGAAACGTTGAAAATATCTTACAGTATGGTACTGTTTTCATAAGGATTGTATTTGATTTTACTGTCCTTATCTCTTAAGTCAAAAACCTTAGTTGAATTGGAAACTGTTGCTAATGGTAGCACATTTTTACATTTTAATGTCTGGATTTACATAACTATTATAACAAAATTTTTTTGCAAAGCAGAATTCCTTGAACTTGAGATATCATCTGGTGTATTTTATGTATATAACTTGTAAATACTGTAAGATGTAAAGAAATAATATAAAGAAAATGTTCATTGTTTGTAGGTTTTGCATTATGTTACCTTTCTTGGGAAGAAGCTGGACAGAAAAGTGAATCAGTATCACAATTTTTCTTTATTCCTATTCTTTTATCAACATTGTGTAATTTGTCGAAGCAAGCAGTAGTTAATTGCCTTTTTAATTTGATCAGAATTTAAAATGTACTGTTTTGAGCTACACTTGTACCCTTTAGACTTGCAGAGTCACTGTTTTATTGAAAATTCAAAAATAAATATGGGCTCTTGATTATGAACATTTAACTACGTGCTGATTTTTTAAGGTGGCAGAAAATATATTTATTTGCCTGAATATTCTGTTGTACTTCATTTTGACAAGTTTCAATGACAATATTTTACTTTGTACTCAACAAAGAGTTAATCTGATAAATGTGTAACTTGTCAGCATCTACTGACATCAATTTTGGTTGTTTTTATATGTGAGAGATTATTCAGTCACATTTCTGCTTTAGTTGTGATAATGTCAGGGCAGCCATATGTGATACTGGTAGTTCTGTGACCAGATAATATACACGTATCGTGACATTGTAAAGTGTATTAATGTGATGAATTAATGTTTTGTGTTCAAGTTTCAAGTAAGAAGTACATTAGTGCAAACTAAAGTATAGTTGTGCAAAAGTTATATTTGCCTGTGACAGTAGAGGTTTGAATGCCACACTGCTGCAGTAGCCTTTAGGCTTTATGGGTAATTTTTCACCTAGGAATCGACAACCATCCAGCTTCAAAAAGCTCTGGCTCCTCTCAACCCTTCACTCTAACTGCTGATTGGCTAATCCACAGTAAGGAACTCAGCAGTCCGAGTAAAGCTTTCTTCAGGACTTTCTTGCCCATAAGTGAGAGAGGAACTTAACATCCTGAAAATAATAAATAGTAACAATAAAGTAGAAGCAAACACAGTCCTACTTTGCGCCCAACAACAAATATATAAATTAAGGGGATGGAGGGTGGGTGTGTCTACTTCAGTAGTAAGGAATTCGATTATGTACTGTTATGGGTAAGTGCAACTTGCATAACTGTACTATGTGCATCATTCCTACTGCTGCAGTAGGCCCTAGACTATATGGGTTGAATACCAAAACTTATCCATCTTGGGAGGAGAAGGACAAATATGGATCCAGCAGCCCCTGAGAATAGTCACAGCAAAGTTTGACCTGGACCTAAAAAAAGGAATCTAGTTTTTTAACATTTTGTAAATGTGTGTACAGAGAACTTTGAAACTGCCTCTAGAATGCTTCTAGAGTCCAAACCTTTCCAGTAAGCCATCAGAGAAGACAAAGCTTTAGTGGAATGTGCCTTGGTCCTGACTGGAATGGATTTCCATGGTGGGAATTACAAAAAAATACAATAACACCTAGACATTGTCTGTTTCAACACAGGGTGTCCCTTTTTTGTCCTTTGATAACAAATAGCTGATCAGCTTTTCTAAAGTGCTTGGTTCTATAAAGATAGTGCCTGAGCTGCCTATGCATGTCCAGAGTATCTCTTCTTCCTGCCTTTTGGATTATGGGTAGAAAACTAAGAGATTGAGGGTTTGATTTAAAGTAAACTCTGAACCCACTTTGGGTATGAATTAGGATTTGTTCTTAACAATTCCTGATGCTTATTGAAAATCAGATAAGGCTCATCCACCATGACAGCTTATAACTCAGATACTCTTGCAGATGTCAGAGCAACGATGAGTAGTTTTCCAAGTAAAGAACCTTACACCAGAATTATTGGCAGGTTCCAAAGGTAAAATAGTCAATTTGTCCAGCACACATCTGATATCTCAAAGAGGAGCAACCTGTTTATGAGGAGACCTCAGTCATAAAACTCGATGTTCTTCATCTCACATTGCTGCAGTCCTTACACTTGGGTAGTCCGCTGTCCTCGGTCGGCCCGAATATCAAAGTATTAGGCTGACGTCGGTCAAGGTGCTTAAGACTGACATCAGGACGTCAGGGTACAAATGCGCATGACCGACGTCATATCCTCAGTCTTTTTTGCCGCATGGTCCGATGCAGAAGCAGCGTTGCAAGTGCCGTTCGGCGTTCTGAAATTTTTCGAATTCGGAGTTTCAGACCGAGTCAAAGTTGGCTAAGTACCCCGTTGGGGAATATTTTAGTTTTTTCTTGCCTCAGTGGTTTACCGGATGTCAGAAAAAGTGAATAACTGTATTTCTTGTGGGAAACAGATACCGCATAGAGATTATCATACTTTGTGTATTCCTTGTTTGGGTCCTGAGCACGACGTTGTTGGGTGTCGCTTTTGTGCTAGGTTCAATAAACGCACTATTAAGCGAAGGTTAGATTGTGCCAGGTTGGTTTTCGGGAAGCGGTGCAATTATAATATGCCGTCGGATGCTCCGATGCCCGCTTCTTCGAAGAAGCGCAAAGACAAAGCAGCTAAACCCAGGCAAGAAGAGTCGTCCGTTCCGGACGCCGGTTCTTTAGAGGTGTCAGTGGAACCGGTGGTTCTGCCGGAGGTTTCTCTGGAGTCCCAGGGGGAGACTTTGTTATTGCAGGATGTGGCCTCTCAGGAGGCAGGTCAGGCTGAAGGGGCTTCTCAGGTTACTGTACTCCCCTCCCTTCCTAGGATGGTTAGGCCCTCTCCTTCTGTTTCCAAGGCTTCTCCCTGAGGCAGGCCAGGTTTATCTTCTGTGGGTGTCACACCTAGTTCATCAGGATCTGTGCCCAAGAAGCACATGCTTAAAATGGCAGAAGATTTAATTACTTTGATTAGAGGTTCTTTGCCCCCTCCTGATAAGAGGCCTAGGGTGGAACCAGAGTTGGGGAGTTTTGAGCAGGCTTCGGATGTTTCAGAGTCTTCGGCTGAAGACTTGCAGGAGTATTCTCCTTATTCTGATTCTGATGTGGATGATTCTACTCCTTCTGCTTCTCCTCCAGAGGATTTTTCTTTTTCAGAGACTCTTCATTCCATGAGGGAACATTTTAAGTGGGAAGGTCAGGACTTCTCTGATTCCAGGAAAAGGCTTAGGGATTTTTTGCTTTTACCCCAGCATAGGCCTTTGGCTATACCACCTGTTCTGGATGTTGTGGAAGATGTGTTTGCAGAGGCTTCACTTAATCCTGATTCTTTGCCTCCTGCTCCTGTTAAACCGGATAGGTATTACAGGGTGCCTGAAGCTCATAAATATCTTTATAAGAGTCCTAGGGCGGACCCAGAAACTGTTAGTCAGGGACCTAAGGGTGTCAAGGCCTCTGTTGTAAAAAATCCGGTTCCTTCAGATAAAGAGGCCAGAGCTTTGGATAGATGGGGAAAGAAAGTCTATACTTCTTCCACCTTAGCTATGAGGGCTTTGAATTGCCAGTTTCACATGTTGAAATATCAAAACTATCTACTTTCTCAATTGAAGTCTAAGGTAGATGCTCTGGCGGAAGGTATTGAGTGTAAAGAATTAAAAGATTTGGTACATGTTTCTGAACAGGTGGGTAAGCATTCTTTACAATGTGGTTTTGATGCTGTACAGGCCTCGTCTAGGGTGGCTGCCACTGGGTCAGTTCTTTGCAGGCACGCCTGGCTGAAGGATCAGAATTTATCTGAACATGTTAAGACAAGGATTTTAGATGCTCCTTTACAGTCTGATGTGTTGTTTGGTTCACCTGTGGAGACAGTCTTAAAGAAAATGGAAGACAAGGCTAAGTCTATGCAGACTGTTAAAGATTTTTTGCAAGTTCAGCCTCCGAAGTTTAGTAGGAATTGGCCTGCTAAGGGGTGGACGTACCCTTCTTATGATTCACAGTCTAGGGGTAGATCTAGACGTGGTAGGGGCAGAGCTCAGGGCTCTTTCAGGCCTAGAACAGGAAGTTCACCTGCACAGTCTTCGGGTGAGGGCAAGGGCCAGTCCTTTCGTAAACAGGCCCAATGACCTACCTTTTCAGCTGCCAGAGCCTTCTCGTCTGGCAGCACCTTTGGGAGGAAGGTTGGCACTCTTCAAAGAAAATTGGAGTTTAATTACCCAAGACAGATGGGTATTGGATATCATACACCAAGGTTACAAGTTTTATTTCCATACCTTGCCTCCTTTCAAAGGCATGCCAGACGTTCCTCCTCAGCAAAGAATAGAGGCTCACAAACAAATTTCTCTGCTGCTTCAAATAGGAGCCATACAGCCGGTCCCTCTGCCAGAAGTGGGCCTAGGATTTTATTCTCGCCTGTTCCTAGTACCAAAGAAGGGGAACACGTGGAGACCAATTTTGGATTTATCTATCCTCAACACTTATCTGGACATTCCCAAGTTCAAAATGTTGACGTTACAACAGCTTTTACCTCTGCTGGGCAAAGATCACTGGATGGTAACTCTGGATCTCAAGGAGGCTTACCTTCATGTTCCTATCAGGCTAAGTTGCAGGAAGTATCTGCGTTTTCGGGCTGGGACTTCTCATTATCAGTTCTCTGCATTGCCCTTTGGCTTATCTACTGCGCCCAGAGTGTTCAGGAAAGTTCTGGCTCCAGTGATAGCTTTCTTCAGGCTAAAAGGAATACAGATCTATCCTTATTTGGATGATTGCCTCATTCTGGCTCAAGGAAGGGACGAACTTCTTCATCATTTGCAATATGTGATAGCAGTGCTAAGATGCCTGGGGTATTCTGTGAACGAAATAAAGTCCAGTCTAGTACCCTCTCAGGACATGTGCTTTCTGGGTGTGAGACTGAATACAGCATCCCAGATGGCCTTTTTGACCCCGGACAAACAAAAGAATCTTTCCCTTTACTTCCATCAATTGTCTCATCAGTCCAGGCTGACTGCAAGGACAGTCCTTCAAGCCTTGGGGTTCATGGCATCTTGTATTCTGGTGCTTCCCAATGCCAAACTGCATATGAGGAAGCTGCAATGGTATCTCAAAAATGTATGGACACAGCACTGCCAGGATATGGACACTGTCATTCAGATAATACCTTGCATTCAAAAGGAATTTGTGTGGTGGGCTCAGGAATGTCACCTAAACAAGGGACTCTCTGTGACCCGCCAGAGGCGAGTCAGATTCTAACGACAGATGCCTCAGACAAAGCTTGGGGAGCTCATCTAAATGGAAAGTGGATACAAGACACGTGGCCTGCCAGACTACAACATCTACATATCAACTTGAAGGAGATGTTAGCAGTCCAATTTGCATTAATAGCTTTCAAGGATTTACTTCTTCCAGGGCAGGTGTTGATTCTAACAGACAACACAACTGTCATGTGGTACATCAACAAGCAAGGGGAACGATTCTTATCCTCTATGCAGACAAGCAATGATTTTGTGGGAGACTGCTCTCAGTTTACAGCTAAATCTTCAGGCAAGGTTTCTGCTCGGAGCACAGAACTCCTTAGCAGATGTGTTGAGCAGAAGAATTATGGATCCCCACGAGTGGAAATTGGATCCTCATGTATTTCAGAAATTGACAGTGTCATGGGGAACTCCAGACATAGATCTGTTCGCTTCTCCACTAAACTACCAGCTGCCAAAGTTTTGCACAGAAAGGTTTCATCCCACAGCCTGGAAAGTGGATGCTCTTTCTTTCAATTGGAGCAATCTTCATGTGTATGCCTTTCCACCTCTGCCTCTCCTCCCAAAGGTACTCCTAAAGGTCAGACAGGACAAGCCAAAGATGATTTTGATAGCTCCAGATTGGCCTCGACAGCACTGGTACCCATTACTGAGAAGTCTGGTACGGGAGCCTCCATGGCCTTTGCCTTCGATTCCACACCTGCTGTCTCAAGAGAACAGTCATTTACTCAATGTCAAACTTCACTCTCTTCACCTAACAGCCTGGCATATTCTGTTTTGAACCCTGGAGGGTCTCAGCTTCCACAGCAAGTTTTGAATGTTATTTTGGAGGCCAGAAGGCCTAGTACAAGGAAAGTGTACGCAGATAAATGGAAGAGATTTTTATTTTGGAGTACTGCAAAGGAATTTGATGTTTCTGAGCCTAATTTGAGTGTGGCTCTTCAATATCTTACTGAGTTACTGGACAAAGGTTTGTCCTTCTCTTCTATTAAGGTTCATGCTGCAGCAATTTCTGCTCACTATGATTGTGACCCACCATTGTTTTCTCATCCTTTGTTCAAGCAATTCCTTAGAGGGGCAAAGAATATAAGACCCCCACGTAGAGCTCCTACTCCTGCTTGGGATCTCAATTTTGTGTTGGAGAAACTCACTCTACAACCTTTTGAGCCTGCAGCTACTGCCGAGTTGAAATATTTATCATGGAAGACTGCTTTTTTGTTGGCCATTACCTCTGCAAGAAGGGTTTCTGAATTACAGGCCCTTATGGCGGTTGAGCCTTTCTTAATTTTCCATAAGGATAGAGTATCTTTGCGTACTAATCCTTCCTTTATGCCTAAAGTGGTTTCTAGTGTGGCTTTAAACCAAACTATTCATTTGCCTACTTTCTATGCAAATCCCCAAAATAAAGGGGAAAAGATTTTGCACACTTTAGATGTACACAGGCAGTTGCGATATTATTTGAGCAGAACTAAAGGGTTCAGGCAGTCTCAGCAGTTGTTTGTTTCATTTGCTTTGAGTTTTCAGGGCAAGCCTGTGTCAAAACAAACTATTTCTAAGTGGATTGGGTTTTGCATTGCTTTCTGTTATTCCCATCATGGTAAGGAGATTCCAGCTGGGATTAGGCCTCATTCCACTAGGGCTACTGCCACTTCTACAGCCTTTTAAGGGGTGGCAACTAAAGATATTTTGGAGGCAGCTACTTGGAGTTCAGTGCATACTTTCTCTAAGCATTATCTCCTTCCACTTTACTCTAAATCTAAGGCTGGTTTTGCCACTGCTATTTTACAGGGCATTTTGGCAGCTCCTACTGCTTTATAGTTTTGCCATCCTCCCTTACCTCTGCTTTGGGATTCTACCCAAGTGTAAGGACTGCAGCAATGTGAGATGAAGAACATAGTACAGTTTTGTACCTACCATAAATGTAGATGTTCGAAGATCCACATTGCTGCAGTCCAATTTACCCTCCCTCCTTCCCCTCTGTAGTTAGAGGCGGTTGTGTGGGCTGGGTTGTACATTTTGTGTAGGTTGTATATATTGTACATATAATTAGTGCAAGGGTGGTTGGTTGGTTTTGCTGTCTTTTGGTTTTGATCTTTCTTTTTAGGGTCTTCTGACATCTGGGGCAAGAAAAGACTGAGGATATGACGTCCGTCATGCGCATTTGTACCCTGACGTCCTGATGTCAGTCTTAAGCGCCTTGACCGACGTCAGCCTAATACTTTGATATTCGGGCCGACCGAGGACAGCGGACTACCCAAGTGTGTAAGGACTGCAGCAATGTGGATCTTCGAACATCTACATTTATGGTAGGTACAAAACTGTACTTTTCAGAAACTGGCACAGAGAAGAATAAAGAGGGTCCATAGACGGGGCTTTCTGAAATGGCCCAATATAAACCTTTATAGAAGCATAAGTGAGATCGGAGGAAAGTAACTCTCAAAAATTTGAGACTCAGTGGTACAAAATCGCTGATTGGTCCCTATAATAGCTAATCACCAACTAGAAGATTGTTTCCACTTACCAGCATAGGATTTTGTAGTAGCAGGTGGCTTTCTTGCCTCCTTTAGAACCTTCTGCACATCCTCATGAAATAAGTGCCAAAAATATATTAAAATTGAATCATCCAGGCAGTCAGTTGAAGTTCATTGATATTGGGGAGTATCAAACTCACCTTCCTTGTGTGAATAGTCCAGTCTTTGAGGAAGCTTGTGACAATCACCCTCGGTCAGTTCCTTAAAAAGGGAAACTAGTGTTGCCTGTTGTTGATCAACAAAACTATTTTTGGAATATCCTTTTGAATATTCAGAAGTACCCAGAAAATTAGTGGAAAGGGTGGGAATGCATAAAGGAGCATTCCCTTCAATGTTAATGAAAATGCATCTATTTTCCAGGCTTGTTTGTGCGGAGCCTTGGAGCAAAACTTTTCTAGCTGTCTGATTTGAAAGGAGGTATTTGAGCTGTTTCCCACAACTGGATCAATTTCTGGAAGACTCTTCTGTCAATTTCCATTCATGAGGGTCTGTCCTGGTCATACTCAGTTTGTCTGATACTATGTTTTGCTCTGATAGAATGTAAGATAGTTTGAGGATTAAGGGATGCTGAAGAGCTTACTCCAAAGTTATCACTGCCAGTCTGCATATCAGGTACAGCCTTGCACCTCCCTGCTTGTTTATATACTACATGACTATGGTATTGTCTGTAATCACTTGGAGAGGTCCTGGAGAACAAAGGTTATGGAGAGACTTCAAGGATTGGATCTCCGAGGTATCTATATAGGCATCCAGTATTTTTTTGAAGGCATGGATTGCTGGTCTGAGTTTAATTGAGAGGGGAGTTTATTCCATAGGTTTGGGAGTGAGATAAAAGTAGTCCTATTTCATGGCTGGCTGGTATTCGTTATTACTGAGTTTGAGTGTCGTTTGCTCATGTCATTAAAGCATTGTAATAAACAAAGGGTTTGAAATACAAGTTTGTAGTACGCTAATCTATTGTCTCATTTAATGTTCTGAATATCGGCTATAGCTCTCCCCTAAGAAGGTGTTAGCATACAGAGAAAAGAGGGTTAATGCAGTCTTTGTCTGTTAGACAAGTTTTGAAGCCATGCAGTCCTTTTTGAGAGGAATCATTCGGCATTTTGCAGTTGTACCCTTGGTATGTGACCAGATGTTTTATAATTGATCTGATAGGTGCTGCATATAGGGGAACAGGAGTGACAGGCTTGCATTTGACAAACTAATGAATGACACTCGTGTGTGATTACTAATGCGTGGATAATGGGATTTTCCTTTAAAGATCATGCTTAAAATGGCAAAAAACATCTTATATTTTTACATTACAAAGCATTCACATGTATTCTTGTGCATGCACACTATTTTGTAAATCTAAAAGCTTGTTTCAAGCTAATGTTTCAGAAAAATGTTTTAAAAAAGCTTCTAAACATGAATGTCTAACATACTTCTGCTATGTTTATGGCATGAATATTGATGTTTGCTGGTGGGGAGTGATGGTTACGTCACTATGTGGGCCAGTTCTAATTACAATGGGCTAGCATGTTACACACTTGTGAAATAAATAATGTTATGTTGTCCAATCTCGCCTTCATTCTTGCTGGTTGGGTTTGGAGCTGAAACTCTGCTTCGACTCATCCTGTACTAAAACTCGAGAGCTTCTACTGGCTTGAGGCTGAGTCCTATCCCATGGTGCTTAGCGGCTGTTCCCCAGATCTCGTTTTCCACTTGAAGCTTCAAGATTGTCTTCACTGGTTCAGGCTTGTAAAATTTAATGTGTATTATATATTTCTAATTACTTCCTAATAATTATCTGTTTTTACTTATTGGTTCTATCATAATAGCCTTGTGCTATTTTTGGCTCTCTAAACCTTGTATTTTTACCTTTGTGGCTGTTTTTTTCTTTGGGTCTTGTTGTCTCCTCAAGAATCCATTTAAATTAGAGGATTCTTGTCCCTTTTTCTTCCTCCTTTCCCCTTTTTAGGAGTGTAAGTTAGGCGTCTCCTCCTTAACTTAGAGACTTCTCCTCTTCTCTTGTAAAAAAAAAAAAAAAATTTACATATGTGGTTCCGTACGTCCATTCGACCCACTCCTGGGTTTAAGTCGAAATGTGTGGGACTCTCCGGACTCGGTGGACCCCATTCCGCAGAGGCCTAATAAGTTAATTACAGCCCCGGAAGATAGGCAGTATTTAACAAAAGGGGTTCCTGTAGATGCAATGGTGGTGGCAGCGACCACAAAAAAAGGAGTTAGTGGAAACGTCTGTATCTGTTCATCCACTGAACAAGGATTCTCCTATGATGGACAGATACGGGAAGCGTATGTTCTCAGCAGCCTTTACCTTACGGTCGCTGAATTTGTTGCATTTCATGTGACTTCAGAGGGATCTCCTAAAAGAGCTAGGAGATACCCTGCAAGGTGCTAAAGCCCAGGACTTCTCTGATAAGGTTAATTCCCAGCTTGCAACCTTATCCTCCATATCTAAACTCTTCCATGCGCCTCATATCTTATGCAGCAGATGGAGTGAGCAGGGCAGCAGGCACAGGAATAGCTTTTCATAGACATTTCTGGATGCCCCTTTGTGAGCTTGCCAAACCCTTCCGTTCTTCCTTTATTGTCACTCCCTTTGATGGCTCGTCATTGTTCTGGCCGAAAGTGAAAGAAACTCTCACCAGGAGCCAACAAGATGGTAAGACTCTGTCTGCCATTGGAGTCCATTTTTCCGCCCCTCCCAGATCTTATCCTAAAGGTAAAAAGAGCAGAAAAATGTGTGTTCCGTAAGTCCAAAGGAGGCTTATCTGATGCTCATGGTGATCCTTCCCCCAGGGGCAAAGGGGGAAATAGAAGACACCGTCCATGTGGCAGAGGGGGTCTGCATAACCAGGGTGACAGAGATACTTTCTCTGGTAGGCCCTTCCAGCGCTCCTGAAAGGAGGCCTGCCTGTCCACCTCTGGAGGCAGTCTGGGGGAGAATATCACTGTACCCAGAAGCATGGCTAAATTTGACTCAAGACAAATGGGTACAGTCCATTATATCCAGAGGATACAACATTCCCTTTCAATGTCCACCTCATCTGCCAAAGTTTTTCCCAGATGTTCCACCCCATCAAAGGGATCAAGCAACACTAGAAATCCAAACGTTGTTAGAAAAGAGTCATCCAAGAAGTCCCTGAGGACCAACTAGGATCTGGAATTTATTCAAGGTTCTTTTTAGTTCCAAAAAAGACAGGTGACTGGAAACCCATATTGGATCTCAGAAGACTAAACAAGTCGGTGAAGAACTAAGTTCCAGATGGTAACAATGCAGTCTATACTTTCATTTCTGGGAAAAGACAATTGGATGTGCTTGTTAGATCTTCAGGACGCGTACTACCACATAAAGATGGACAGGCGTGCAAGAAGATTTCTACACTTTACCAGTTCAGAGCTCTGCCCTTTGGACTCACCACAGCCCCCAGGGTGTTTACTAAATGCATGGCAGTAGTCAGGCTCATCTGAGACGTTAGATCTTCAGGACGCGTACTACCACATAAAGATGGACAGGCGTGCAAGAAGATTTCTACACTTTACCAGTTCAGAGCTCTGCCCTTTGGACTCACCACAGCCCCCAGGGTGTTTACTAAATGCATGGCAGTAGTCAGGCTCATCTGAGACGTCAGGGATTCCAGGTGTTTCCATACTTAAGACGACTGACTCCTAACTGCCACCACCAAGCAGCTATTGATCAAAGCAAGAGACTACACCATCCATCTCTTCTCAAAACTAGGCATTACTATAAATGCAGAAAAATCTGCCTTGTTGCCATCACAGCATATTACATTCACTGGCGCAGATTTAAATACAAACGACAAGTTGGCAAAGCTACCTCAAGAAAGGATCCAGACATTACGCAGTCAAGTGCTTATCTTACTCAACAAGAGCAGAGTACAGGCAAGATTTGTGCTAAAAGTCCTAGGGCTCTATGGCAGCAATGATAACACTACTTCCCATGGCACGACTTCACATGAGAATATTACAGTGGCTACTCTTCGCTCAATGGTCCATGCAGGAGTTACCCATGTCTCATGAAATCCTCGTAACACACTCCTGCAAGAAGGACCTACTTTGGTGGGTTCAGTCCACTCGGGTAACAATGGGCAGACTGTTTGTACTTCCCCAACCTATCAGTACAGTAACCACAGACGCGTCCCAGATAGGGGGGGGGGCATTATCTGGGATAGACTGTTCAAAGGGTTTGGAAAGATCACGAGTACCATATCAATGCATATCAATGTCCTAGAGATGAGGGCAGCGCTTCTGGCATTGCAAGCATTTTAGGACTCTCTTCCCACGGGGACTATTGTAGTTCAGACAGACAATATGTCAGTGGTATGGTACATCAACAAATGGGGGAACCAGATCCTACCCCCTGTGTCGAGAGGTCCAGAGAGTGTGGCAATGAGCAATATCTTCTCAACGCTTTCTGACAGCAATGCATATCCCAGGGAAATCCAGTGTTATAGCAGACAAGCTAAACAAAGCGATTCTCATGCCTCACGAGTGGTCCCTCAATCAGGAAGCTACGAATCAAAGTTTTCGCAAATGGAGCCAGCCTTGCTGTGACCTTTTTGCCACTCCAATACCAAATTCAGCAGCTACTTTGCCCTAATCTCCCCTCCGGAAGAGTCACCGAGGGATGAACTGGTTCACTATTGGCCCCTGGGTCATCTTTATGCCTTTCCCCTGTTTCCCTTGATTCCAAAGGTTATCCAGAAAGCAAAGTTGTTGAGTCGCAGGTTAATTCTCATTGCACCATACTGGCCTTGTCAGAGCTGGTTCCCTTTTCTTTGACCCTACCTTAATCAAGGAGCAGCAGCAGCCACTATTTGAGTTCAGTTAGCTGCTGTTTCTAATTATGTGGGAGAATCGGTTTCTAGTCTAATGTCCCATAGACTATGCAAATCCTTCCTCAAGGGTACCTTTCTGTTAAGACCTCCCTTCAGAGAACCTCCTCCTCCTTGGGACCTCAATCTAGTATTATCATCTTTGATCCTGCCTCCTTTTGAACCAGCATCATCTTGTTCATTTAAGTTTTTATCTTGGAAAACACTCTTCCTGACAGCAATTACTTCAGCCAGGAGAGTATCAGAGTTGCAAGCCTTGTCTATCCATCCACCTTATTTGATCTTCCACAAAGATAGAGTTTCCCTCAAAACAAATTCTTCCTTCTTGCCGAAAGTTTGTTCTCCAGCGAATTTAAACCAAAATATAGAATTACCAGTGTTTTTTTTCCTAACTATGGCAACAAGGCAGAGTATAAACTCCACCAACTAGATGTGCATAGACAGTTGTGTTTTTACTTGCATGGGACCAAAGAATTCAGAAAGTCATGCCAGTTGTTTATCTCCTATTCAGAAAATAAAAAAGGTTTGCCAGTCTCAAAAGTTACCTTGTCCAAATGGCTTACTGAGACCATCACATATGTCTATGCTTCCCACAATAAAGAACCACCAGGGAAAATCAAAGGGCATTCAACTAGAGCGGTATCTACCTCCATTGCCTTTCAATCCAGACTTCCATTGGATTCAATTTGTGCTGCTGCTACATGGGTTAACCCTCATACCTTTATTACTCATTACAAAGTAGATGTGGATGCTGCGGTAGCATTGTCGCCTCACAGATGTTGCTCGTTCGATTCTCAGAGCGCCTTCTGTGTGGCGACATGCGTGAACGGGCGTTCCTTCGTTGAAGGTTGTGCGTTAGGCCCGGCAAGCCAGCATGTAAAACTCTACTGCCAATCATTAGCGGACCGGAGTTCCGCTGTGGCGACCCCTAACAAGCTGAAAGACACACACACACACACAAAGTAGATGTGGAACAGGGCATCCTTTGGTTCCACTTTCCTGAAGAGTTTATTCCCTTGATCCACAAAGGTGCTGGGGAGTCTGTCCCAACCAGCAAGAATGAAGGCGAGATGGGACAACATAACATAAAGAAGTTATGTACTCACCATAATGTTCCATGTTTGTTGTCCAGTATCTTGCCTTCAGTCTTGTGTCCCTCCCAGCCATCCCCCTCCTGGAGGATCTAGAGGAAATTTCTCAGAAATTGGAAGATAAGGTCTGATTCCCTTCTTTCCCTTTCTTGTTAATTTGTATGACAATATGTTTCAGATATTATCCTTTTGGATATTGAATATGTCATAGGAACTTTTCTTCCTCAAACGAGATCTGGGGAACAGCCACTAAGCACCATGGGATAGGACTCAGCCTGGAGCCAGTAGAAGCTCTTGAGCTTTAGTATAGGCTGAGTCGGAGCTGAGTTTCGGCTCCAAACCCAACCAGCAAGACTGAAAGCGAGATACTGGACAACAAACATGGAACGTTATGGTGAGTACATAACTTTTTTAATTGCCAACCTGTTAAATTAATAGTTTGGCAAAAACTTTTACCAAACTGTTAAGTATATAATTGCCAGCCTGTTAAATTATTTCCAAATAATTTTGTAGTATGTTAATCCATTGTAATTAAACCTGGCCCCCATGGTGTTGTAAACATTAAAGGATGCATGCAGATCAGATGCTTTGTAATGTAAAAATATAAGCTGGTTTTGACAATTTAAACATGCTCTTTAAAGATCAAAAATGCATTGTCGTAGAGATTTCCCTTTTTCCTAAGTTACAGTGATTTCAGAATTGGTATATGCATATGAATAGCAGGAGTGTGAAAGAGGACCGAAAATGTTTTTTTTTTTTTTTTTTGTTACCGGTTTTAACCATGACTGTTTTTCACATTTTTCACAGATGAGTGTTTACAGTGTTTTATGATTGCTCTTATGCTGGTTGCATCACAATACAGTCACACTTTCATTAGGAAGATGAGGAGACTTTACCTCCCTGGCAGGGAAGAAGAGGGGGGGGGGCAACAACATGTTTTGTAGATTGCAGTGGTTCTCAAATGGAAGGTCATAATCTCCAAGGACTGAACTTTTTACTATATTGTCAGCTTGTACTTGTTGCCCATTAATAATATATAAAGCTGGGTGGGAGGGGAGTTGCAAATTGCTAGATTATGTTACTGTTTGGTATTGAAGGAAAGGTCACTTGTACTGCACCATCTATGTGCAAAGATAAGTATAATTTGAAGGGAACTGATATCAATGGAGTTTAGGTTAAAGCTCCCAAAGTTGTAGTCATCTACATATTTGTTTAGCCATAGAATCTCTTTGGATGTGTGAGAAAAATATGCCATAAAGGAATGACTGCAGGGTATAGCCTTCTGGGTCTCCAGTGGTGAGTGGATTCCTCCTGTTTTTAGCTATTTTGTACAACTGTGTAGTCTTTTGTCAATCCAAATTACTGTGGCTTCATGTATGTTTAAATCCATGAATTTAAGTATGATCCCTTCATGAGGAATAGCATTAAGTACTTTAAACATTCATTGAAGGCAGTGGTCACCATCTGGAAAAATGTAATAGGTTAAGCATACAAGATCGGCCTCTGACAAACTGTACTGGTTTAGGGCATTGAGATAGAGGCATGAATAATTTACACGATGATGCTGACCATGAGCTTGCACAAGATAATTGTTTGTAACTATTAGGGGTCTGTTGAAGGCCCTTTGTTGTACATTTGTACTACAATGGTCTGCTTCTACCTTTCAAGGATGTAGCTAGATTTTAATGTTCTATTAAGAAGATGTGTCAGAGAGTAAGTTCCAATTGATGTTTTGTGGGCTATAATTGCAATCCTTAGAATACTGGAAATTCGAGTATGAACTGGGTGGAATATACAGTAGCGAAATTGGAGTATCTTGGAGTATTTTCCCTTGTTCTGAAGTACAGCAGTTGAGGAGTTAACATGTATAAGTAGCAGGGATTGTGGCTGGAGTGCAGGGGACTTCACTTTAAATATAAATCAGCAAGTCTGATAACTTGCTGTTATTGTGAAGTTCGCATTTCTTTGAAAAAACAGAACTCACAACATTGTGTACTGACATTACACGTGGAAGCTATAAGGGGATATACCAGGCAATTTTTGATTGCAGGAATGTGTATTGTTGTATGGAGTGGGTATTTCTAATCTTATTAAGGGCAGAGATGACCATTTGGATATTATTTCAGGAGGAATCATAATGTTGAGAGGAAGACTGGATGTGGTTGCCCTTTGTGGACTGACATTTTCTGCATATCAGTGTACAAAAATGTTTGTTAGTTATGTCTGCTGGCTGTGTTATGGTGATATCATTTTGCTTTTACAATCTTGTTCCTTCACTTTCATTTTTAGATGTTATAGAAAAACTTACCACTGTCAGCCTTCCTTATGGCAAGTTTTACCTTGAATGAAGTGTTATTTTCAGATGTAGTTGACTTTAGCCTTGTTCTGTTGACCTGCATAAAGCTTTTGTTCAAATATTTTTACTGAATTTATATATTATTTTAAACAACACTATCAAGTAGCATTGGTCCTTAAGTATAGAGCATTCCCCATATAAATTATATAAATATCAGATGTGAAGTTGTTCAATCTCGCCATTCATTCTTTACTGATGGGTTCGGAGCCGATCTATCAGCTCCAATACGGCCGTTTGCAAATCTCGAGGTTTATCGGTAGCTTGAGACCAAGCCCCTTATCCCATGATGCACTGCCGGAATTACCCCAGATCTAGTATGCCGTGGCACAGATCAGAGGTTCCAGTTTTGCTCGAGCCAGTTTTTCACCTAAAAAGCATGTTTTCGCAAGTTATTCTAAATTATTTTTCTATTGTTCCATTAGTATAGTTATTAGTAGTTTGTGTAGCTTCTTACAAGCTCCCCTTTTCCCATTGTGTTTTATTTAGCATAGTTTACAATAGTTTTAGTGGCCTCGTGTTTTGGCCTAGTTAATTATCTGCATTCTCTCTCATATGTTCATTAGCTAGCATTGGCCTTTGTTTTTTGGACCATTGTTTACAGTGTTTTATTACTGTTATTCTTGTAATTTGGCTGTTCTCTAGGCTTTGTGTGGTGTTTTGAGCCTAGGTGGTTCTTGATATTTTATATACTGTGTCCATTTTATTAGGCTTATCGTGTGCTTGGTTTTGGTGTTAAGCCTCAGGCATTTGTTTATTGTGATATGTCTGAGGACAAGGATAAGCACCCAAAATCTGGATTTAAGAAATGTCCAGGCATTTGTTTATTGGGATATGTCTGAGGACAAGGATAAGCACCCAAAATCTGGATTTAAGAAATGTCCAGACTGCGGGCAAAAGATGTCTGTAACTGATGGCCACGTACAGTGCGTCTACTGCTTAGATGCTGTACATTTGCAGGAGTCTTGTATTTGCCACTCTTTTTCCTCTAGAGTCTTATTGGAGAGGAAAAGAAAGTTGGTTGACAAAGGCTTGCTGAAGCATCCTTTTCATGAAGCATTGAATGACCAGGATGGGGCCAGCAAGTCCTCGAAATCTTCAGGGGACTCCAAGGATTCCAAACTGTCCAAGAAGTCCAAGAAATTGGAAGATCCTGTGACATCGGCTCCACAGATCTTGGAGCCGACTATCTTTTCATTTCGGAGCCGGTATCTGAGAGACCTGCATCTCCACTTCTTCAGTCAGCACCGTCAGTGTACTCTTCTAGGTCTTCTGTCAGCCGGTCGGATTTGGATATGGACCGATTGATACAGAATCTGTTACAGGCACCAGGCCTTGCTAAATTGTTGTCTGCTCCGACCTTAGCATCGGAACCGAAGACCACTACTCCGGATCTGACTGCTCCTCCTCTGAGCCATACCGGACCTTCGGAGCCGGAGGGGGCCAGACCTGTTGATCGTGGGGCCTTTGGAGCCGAGACCTGCTCCAGTGCCCTCGGTTCCATCTACTCTGATGTCCTCGGTGCCTACCAGGGACTCTAGGAGACGACACTCTCCTGTCGGGTCCGGAGAGGATAGTTGCACCAACTTGGTGCTGCCTTTTCTTTCAAGGCTTCGGCTCGGCTCCTACCTCCAGCTCGGAGCCCATGGCCTCAGTGCGGGAGGGGCTGGCAGTTCCTTCGGGCCTGTCGACTACTTCTCATCGGAGCCATGATGCCTTCAAAGCCATGAGGAGAGCCTTGTCCCCAAAAACATCCTCGACACCAGGTCTGGCTTCCTCTTCCCCCAAAGTGCATGTGTCCGCTTCTGCTTCCATCGTTCCAGGCTAGGCGTACAGACCCTGAGCCTCAGGTAGCCCCACAGGGTGCCCCCTGTCTTCTGAGACCTCCCCAGAGGCTCCCACTGAGGTGGTCCTCAGGAAGAGATTGTGCAAGAGGAGACACTTGGACTCCCCACAGGAGTCTTTAACATCTGACATTTACTTGGATGAGTCAGAAGGGTCCCCACGGTCCCCCTCTAAGGATATCTCCTTTGCGTAGATACTCGAAATCCGTAGGCAGAGGGGTGATTGGCAGTCCAAAAGCTCTACTGAGGACGAGTCAGTTCTCCTGAAAGCTTTCGGGTCTCAACCTTCCACCTCTTGGGTGTCTCTGCCCTTCGATGAGCTCATGCAGCTGGTTTCTCGGAGAGCGTGGGAGTCACCGGAGTCCATGGAGCCTGTTCCTCGGAGGCCTAACAAGCTTATTTCTGCTCCCATAGATAAATCCGTTTTGTCTAAAGGAGTCCCAGTTGATGCCATGGTGGTGACGGCGGCCACCAAAAAGGAAATGTCTGAGACTTCCTTGTCTATCTTACCTCCTAATAGAGAGTCCAGGATCATGGATAGATATGGGAAACGCATGTTTAGTTCAGTGACTTTTACACTCCGATCCCTGAACTATTTGACCCACTTCACTAGGTTGCAAAGAGATCTCCTTAAGGAGTTGGGAGATACTCTTCAGGGTACTGTAGCTGCAAGGGCTTCTGACAAAGTTGCAGCCAACCTTGCTACCCTAAATTCAGTTGTGAACTCGTCCATGCGTCTCATATCATATGCAGCTAATGGGATGAGTAGGGCAGCGGGTACAGGAATTGCTCTCAGAAGACATTCCTGGATGCGCTTGTGTTCCTTCGCGGAGCCCTTTATGTCTTCATTCGTGAACACCCCTTTTGATGGCTCATCTCTGTTTGGGCCTAAAGTGAAGGAAACTTTGACCAGGTGTGAACAGGAGGGAAAAACTCTGTCTGCCGTCGGAGTCCGTTTTTCCACCCCTACTCGGTCTTAGCCCAAAGGCCAAAGGGGAGGAAAGATGTGGTTCCGAAAAGCCCAAGGAGCCTTTGAGGACATACGTTGTGAACCCCCCTCTGGAGTCATAGGAGGGGGTAATAATGGAAGACGCCACTCTTGCGGCAGAGGGGGTCCACAACACCAGGGTGACAGAGATCACTTCTCTGGTCAGCCCTATCAGTGCTCCTGAAAGGAGGCCCAACTGTCCTGCTCTGGAGGCGGTCAGGGGTCATTTATCTTTGTACCCAGATGCCTGGCAAGATATAACAAAAGACAGCTGGGTACAAAGTATTATTTCCAGAGGGTATTTCATACCGTTCTCCACTCCATCCCCACCGCAAGGAAAATCCTGGATGTTCCACCCAGTTACAGGGAACAAGCAACTATAGAGGTCCACAAGTTGCTAGAAAAAAAAAAAGAGTCATCCAGCCAGTCCCAGCAGACCAAACAGGATCCGTAACTTACTCAAGATTCTTTTTGGTTCCAAAGAAAACAGGGGACTGGAGACCCATTTTGGACCTCAGCAGACAACCAATTTGTGAAGAAAGAGAAGTTCTGGATAGTCACGCTACACTCTATACTTCCCTTTTTAGGGAAAGACAATTGGATGTGCTCGATAGATCTCAAGGATGCATACTACCACAGAAAAATGGCCAGGCCATCCAGAGATCACCTGCTTTTCCGGCTGGGAGGCAATCATTATCAATTTCAAGCCCTGCCCTTTGGTTTCACTACAGCCCCCAGAGTGTTCAAATGCATGGCAGTGGTCATGGCTCACCTGAGGTGTCTAGGATTCCAGGTGGTTCCGTTCTTAGACAATTGGCTCCTTACTTCCACCACCAGGCATCAACTGATTCAGGCAAGGGAATACACTCCGACACTCTGCAATCACGTAGGCATTACAGTCAACTTGTCACCATCGCAGCATATCGTTTTTATAGGGGCAGAGTTAGACACTTCAACCACCACTCTATGACTACCAATCGAGTCTTTCTTCTTCATCATCATGTCAGTGCATTGGAATCGAAAGACAGAGCACCAGCCACAGAAGTTCTAAAAGTATTGGGTTTGATGGCTGCAGCGATCTTGGCCATACCATTAGCAAGTATGCATATGCGGATTCTTCAATGGCTGCTGTTCACTCAATAGTCTTATCAGGAACTTCCAATGTCTCACACAATTTTAATTATGAACTCTTGCAAGAGAGATCTCCAGTGGTGGTTGACGTGTCTTCATGTAACCATAGGATGCCCCTTTGTACTACCCCCTCCAGTAGCCACTGTGACAACGGACGCTTCCCTGATGGGGTGGGGGGGCATTTTCAGGGAAAGACTGCCCAAGGCACATGGACGGATCAAGAGTCACATCTGCATATCAATGTTTTGGAGATGAGAGCAGTACTTCTGGTGTTGCAGTACTTCCAGGACTCTCTTCCTCTAGGAATGATTGCAGTTCAGACGGACAATATGTCAGTAGTCTGGTACTTGAACAAACAAGGTGGAACCAAGTCTTACCCCTTTTCTGGGAAGCCCTCAGAGTTTGGCAGTGGGCTTTCTCCCAGCACTTTCTGTTGGCAACGCACATCCCGGGGAGATCCAACGTGATGGCAGACAAAGTGAGCAGGGCAATATTGTTGTCGTACGAGTGGTCCCTCAAGAAAGAGATTGCTGACAGGATTTTCTGCAAATGGGGCCAGCCTTGCTGCGATCTTTTTGCCAGTCACATGAACACGAAATGCAGAAGCTACTTTGCCCTGATTCCCCCTCCGGGAGAAGCCCTGAGAGACACACTCATACAAGATTGGCCCCCCGGTCTCCTCTATGCATTTCCTCCTATCCCATTGATACCAAGATTTCTACAGAAAGCAAAATCTCTGGGAAGGACCATCACTCTTATAGCCTCTCATTGGCCTCGGCAGATTTGGTTCCCATTTCTTCATCATCATCTCTTGGAGGATCCATGGATTCTGGACCCAGTTCCGGACCTTCTGACACATCCGTCGGGGGACCTCCATCTTTCCTTGCAGTCACTGAAGCTGACAGCTTGGCTGCTCCAGTTCCCCTCATAGCCAGGCTTCATAATTTTTCCAGTGAGACAAAACAGATCCTTTTGTCTTCCCATAAGCCGGCCACCAGAAGATTATATCTTAGAAAGTGGAAGAGATTTTCCATATGGGCTTCTAAGCAGAACATTGATCCTTATCAAGCTCCCTTGATGTCCATATTAGAATTCTTGACTATGATCTTTAATAAAGGAGCAGCAGCCGCAACAGTTCACGTCCAGTTGGCTGCTATATCTTTCATCTCGGAGCTGACGGGCTAAACATAATGTCTCACAAGTTGTCCAAGACCTTTCTCAAAGGAACTTATCACATGAGACCTCCAGTGAAAACTCCTTATTCTCCTTGGAATTTAAACTTTATGCTGTCTCGTATAAGTCTCCTCCCGTTTGAACCAGCATCTTCTTGTGATCTCAAAATTTTGTTGTGGAAGACTATATTACTGGTAGCTATTACTTCTGCCCACAGAGTGTCAGAACTTCAAGCTTTATCTATCAGCCCTCCTTATTTGATTTTCCATGCTGATAGAGTATCTCTTAGGACAGACCCCTCCTTTTCATCCAGAGTTTGTTCAGAATCTAGTATCAACCAAGTCATTGAGTTAGTCTTCTTCCCTAACCATTCTAATAAATTGGAGTATATGCTGCACAAACTTGACATTCACAGGCAGCTCAGATTTTATTTGGACAGAACAAAAGATATTAGGAAATCAGATCAGCTCTTTGTGTCATTCTGTGAAGCCAGAAAAGGTAAACCAGTGGCTAAAACAACACTTTCTAAAAGGATATCTGATTGTATCACATTTGTTTATTTAGCTGCTAATATGCCCTTACTACACAAGATTAAAGGTCACTCAACCAGAGCAGTTTCTACATCTTTTGCATTCCAAGCCAAATTGCCCCTTGATAACATTTGTGCTGCAGCCACTTGGTCTAAACCTCATATGTTTATCACTCATTACAAAGTTGATAAGGCCTCCAGGGACAGGGCTTCTTTTGGGTCTACAGTCCTGAAGAATGTACCCCCGTGAGCCACCCGTGATTGAGGGTGATAGGGATGCTACCCATCAGTAAAGAATGAACGGCGAGATTGAACAACTTCACATTAAGAAGTTATGTACTCACTATAACATTCCATGTGAGTTGTTCATCTCACCTTCATTCTTACATCCCTCCCTCCTTCCCCCACCTGGCTGATAGTTGACCTAGAAGTTGGTCTCATCCTGGTTGCTCAATTCTTCCTCTCCATGGGAGGGTAGTCCACTTATATGGCTATAGTACACGCAGCAAACAAGATCTGAGGTAATTCCAGCAGTGCATCATGGGATAAGGGGCTTGGTAAACCTCGAGCTTTGCAAAAGGCTGTATTGGAGCCGATGGATCGGCTCCGAACCCATCAGTAAAGAATAAACGCGAGATGAACAACTCACATGGAACGTTATGGTGAGTACATAACTTCTTATTAATAAACTATTACTAGGAGTATGTTTAACTAAAGTAAACAAACTATAAAGAAACACTTAATTGTAATCAGATCATCATAAACATCAAAACCAGTAAATCCTATTATTACTTTACAGTCTTTCTTCCATTTGCTATTTATTAAACTTTTAGTGGAGTTGTTAGTATATCTTTATTGTCTTTATCTAATAACATTAACTTTAGCCAGAATTTATATTGGAACACAATACCATTGTTGCAAGCTTAATGTATTAATTTCTTTATCATAAGCAGTGAGTTATAAATATGTGAATTTTGAGAAAAAAAAGGAAAAGTCAGTGGGCTGTATTCAATAAACCCTACACAATTCGGTCATGCTGTGGAAACCATTATCACTGTTGTTGGAGTACCTTTGCAGACCTGGCAGGAGATGGGAAGGATGGTGCCAAATTCAGGGCACAAAGATGGGATGTGGAGGATTCTAAATTATTTGTTGCACTCCTTATGAAATGCAGTTGTAGGCTGCTGCAGGACTATACTGGGTCTCAGTACAAGGCTGAGGCTTGGGACAACCTAGCCAAGACTGTCTCTATTGCAACTGGCACACCATACACTGGGAAGCAGTGTAGGCACCACTACAGTGACCTTAAGTTGCACAGGCAGGCATAACTTGACCAGTGGCTGAATGAGTTTCAAACTGATAAACCCCCCAGTTGTGTAAGTATACAGATCAAGCAACTTTAAATGATATGCAGTGGTGTAGATAGCCAAGACTGGTATGCATAATACTTTCATGTTTCTTCTTTTCTCATTCTTTATTTTACAGCTGCAGATGAAATCACAGTGAACAGGGAGGCACATGCTGAGAGACTGACATGACTCAGAGAGGCAAGAGGGTATGTCTGCAGCACAACTGGCCCTGATTGTAGTAAATATTGTGATTCCATAGATCAGCATCAGCTTCAACATGCATATCTTAACTGCAGCAGCAAGCAGCATGCTATCTTCTGCAGCTATTGTTAATTGTATTAGGCAAGTGTAATAGTATATTCAGATTCAGTGAGTACCTTTCCCACAAGTAACCTATAGATTCACTTTCAGTGTGTATCATTTTTAAATTTGAAATGCAGTAATACTGGCTTTAATGCCATTTTGTTAACTTAATCTGCATTATATTTAAAAGCATGTGTGGTATATGTGCATATTCCAAATATTACCTGTAACAATTCACAATCATTTTGGGGTTGTGAAAGCTCTATAGCTAGTATAATGAGGAAAGCATGTTTATTGTAATAAAGCATGAATGTGACATTTCATGGTTCTAATCATCTATTTTCTTTTTTGTCACATTCCACCCCCTTCTCTCTTTTTTTTTGGGGGGGGGGGGGTACCTTGAATCACAATGATGTCATACCTTTCTGTCAACAAACCAAATGCATTTCAGCAGAGTGGTGGACCAACCACTGCAGTTCAGCCACCAACCCTCCATCAGCTGCCACACCAACACCCAGCACCTCTGGGACGCAACCTGGCAGTACTGCCTCCACAAGCGATCCACTACTTGGTCCATGCTCGTTGAGTAGCAGTGCCCTGGCTGGTGGTGCAGTGATACCTTCTGGGAGTACTGATGGATGTGGTGATTGTCATCCACCAGGAGCTGCTAGGGATGGTGCATGTTCTAATACAGAGTGGCTGTAGTACCTTTATCAGTTGACTGGAGTAGTTACTCCTAAAAAATAGAAAAGAAACTCCCATGTCAACAGTCTCACAGGCAAATGAGGAAGGGGACATTGATGACAGATCTGAGGGTGAGGACTAGAGTCTCACTGTTCCTGTGCTTGAGGGACATGTGCATCTGTTGTCCTCTGTCCATCCCCAACCATGGTGTCTCCTAACCTTTTTGTGTCCATTACCATACCTATGTCTGTCTTATATGTCCTGTTTGTCTAGCTCTCCATTCCGCATATGTGTCTTGACACACTTGATTTGGTCCAATTGATTATACATCATTGCATTGTTGTCGTGACAATCCATATTCATCAGATTTTGTCAACATGTGCACATTACTGTGGTGAAGAAGTGAATATCTATGGTTCTTTCCTAATTCCCTCCTGCAAATACCTGTAAAGCTTCCCCTTTGTTCTTCCCTCTGCTTGCCACCCCATTTCACCACTTTCCAATCAACCCCATTTTTACACTTTTAATCTGGTCAAAAATTAGAATCATACATGGCACACATGGCCAGAAATGGCCCATAAAAAGCTTTCATTTTTTGTGTCCTCTGGATTTGAGAGGTGTTTGGTGTTGTGCACCAATGCCAAGCGGCAGTGAATGGCTGCTCATGTCCTGTGGCAAAACCTGGTGAGTTTTTGCTATCGACCACACTAGTCCAGTTATCCTCACACAAAGGTGCTGAAACAGGCTGCACTTAAGGAATACAGAGTGAAGGCAGAGTACAGGTACTGCTTTAAAATAGTTACTCTGACAGTTCCTAGACTACGTGATGTAACAAAATGCAGCTTCTTATGTAGAGTGTTGACATAAATCGCTTGACTGAACATTTATTTTGCCCGCACCATTTCTTATTGTGATGTTATGTGCGTATGGCATGTTTAATCACCCACATCTTAACATTTGCAACAGGTATGAGTTCTCGTGGAGATATGTTGAATACTGGCCAAAAAAGACTATTTGAAGTGACATCCATCCACAAAAGTATGAAATATTTATCCAACATTGTTCTGCTTGTCATAAGCCTGTTGTCCCTCTCCTAACCCTTCTTTACCCCTATATCAGTCACTACATGCTACAGAGCATGGTAGATTAATACCAAGAACACAATAAAACTATATCCATGAATGTTGCAATACACCAAACATCTGTTTACCCCTTCTCTGTCTGTCTACCAAGTAAACTGTGAGGTGGCCCACAATTGATACAACTGTCAAAAGCCAGTTCCCACGTGTCACCATTATATTTCAGAGTCCAACATCTTCAAACAGATGTATATGGATGTATTGTCACTCTATATCTCCTCTGTCCTTATCTCATGCAATTCATGCTAATAAACGGGGCATATTCTGATCAAGAAAATACGTCATACCAATATACCATTAGGATGTTCATGAATGTGCCTGGATCGTACCACCTAAGCTACGGCCCAGAGCCTGTCATCAATATACTGTAGAATCTTTAGTAGGAAGATGGATGAAATATTCACCTAATACGATGTGGAAACTGCCCTTACTATGAAAAAGCATACTGCACACACTTTTCAGGATACCTGGCCCTACACAAATAGTGTACCTGCTGAGTCATACTAATCATTTTAAAGTTGTAACCCCCCCCCCCCTGCTTTCATTTGTAGTAAGCTGTATATACAAAACAGCTAGTAGTTTTAGAAGTGTATTGAGGTAGGCAATACTGATGCAGTTTGGGGACTACATATACATTAGTGTAGTCATTGATTATATAGGTTCATAGGTTGGTACTAGGCTATCGGCCCTAGGGTCTATACAAGCCTAGCCATAACAATTCCCTGGTTATTTCTTCCCACACTATTTACTTCCCTGGACTCCTGTCTAGTAGGACGACTGACGTGATCCCCGGGGTGAATTTTCTTTCTCCCATCCAATCATCAAGGTTCCTTTTGAAGAGGGCCAAAGAGGCACTCTGCTTGACATGTATGGGCAGTCCATTCCAGAGTCTAGGGAGTGATAGTCACATTTGCACTCCTGATTACATTCACTTAGCTAATGACCTCCTGACACTATTTGTATAAAAAAAAAAAAAAAAAAAAAGAATCATCTTGATTTGAACCCTGGCTCACCTGTAATCTGACTAAAAGCTCACTGCTCTTATACTTCATGCCAGAAAGAAAAATAGGCAGCTGATGTTTCCACACTTAGTACTGTTCAGAGTGCTTCCAGCTGCACATTACCACTGAGCTTAATTGCGTGAAGGAAGGTGCACTACATTAAACTTTTCGCGGTTTCCCTTAAGCCGAGAACCATGTTTGCTTTGCACTTAATGTGCAAATGGAGAAAGAAAGACCAACAGTTATTTATGTCATAAAACTGTGGCCCCAACATTTCAAAGATAGTCTACAGCACATCATAGTAGGTGCCAGCAATTTTTCCCATAACATATCTTGCAAGCCTGACACATGAAACATTTACAACAAACAGATGTAATTTGCAGTTAACTCCAATCAGGTCAGTTACTATATGCCCGTTTGTGCACAGTCTGGCAATGAGGACCAGTGGACACTGCTACTTCTAAGCTGAATTCCTGAAATTTGAAACACACACATGTGCTAAAACTTTGCCATCATCCACGCAAATCAGCTTCTCAGCAATGCACTTTGTGAGGAGGTGTATAGCATGTCTAACTAGTTAGTGGCTGTAATCCTCCAATACATGAAGGTTGTGTAAACTTTTTATATCCACTATATATTGTTGCCTTACTAAGGCTTCTGTTCTGATAGTGAAGTAGATCCACATTCTACACAGCTGTCAGTCAACCATCACAGCAGCAGTTGCAGTATGGCACATGTATGCATGTGTATACCTAGCATGTTATCTTACATACAGCAATATCATGTCATAGTGATTTCATGGGTAAGTACACCCATGTTCATTGACAAGTAATGCTGTCGTATACACAAACGGGGTCCACTTTCAAATCTTGAAATATTGAGACAAGAAAGTCAAAAACCCACTACAATGAAAAATTAAAACACTGAACGTCACTATACTGAAACTTCATAATACTGAAATTTCAGTATGTGACACTCTGTATTTCAATACAAACTCCACCACACAAACAAAAACACACATACAACAAGCCACCCTACAACATTACAAACCAACAGAACTCACACACCATGAAACCCAAGAAATCTACACATAAGTAGGGGGCAAGCCCCCCTGTACCCCCCACACCCCCGCTACTTATATATACCAACTCCAAGGCCGAACTACCACAAACAACATAGCAAACCCACCGCTATGTGCCCTACATGTCCACTGTACACTCTCACACATACAGCCAGAAAAAACACACACACTGCACATGTACAAAAATCAACACTTACACACACATACTCTCACCTACCTAACCCAACCTACTCCTAACACTTCCAAAAAGATTAAAAAACAAAACATTAAAACCCTTAAAAACACAAACTTACATATTTCTGTACATAACCACACGGCCAACATCTCTTTACCCCAGAATACACTACACCTTAAAGAGACAGCACACTCTAGGCTACACACCACACCACAACTAACGCAAATTTAAAAACCTAACATTCATTAACATGCAGTTTCGAATACCTGCACTTTCGTTATTTTTGTCTCGAAATACTGAAATTCGATATTTCACTATTTAATGATTGCAAAGTGGACCCACTCAAACATATGACATTTTCAGATTCACTTGCAACCTTGGTGAATTAATTGAATGCAGTATTGTGCTGCTATTCACAAGGATTATACAAGTGTTCCCCAGCAGCATTGTGTGACTGTCATCATTTGTGTCATTAACTGTTCTGCATAAACCATATCCACCTCAGTTGTAATGTATCTGTATATAGTGTCAGGGCCATCATCCACACATTTCCAATGATAAACATATAGGCATATGATGTACAACTGATGTAATGCTGAGAAATAGGTACTGTTGTATGACTGTAATAACAGTTCCACTGTGTCACATGATTCATACCCCAATGTTTTATCTGGAGGTGATATATAGCTTGAAGTCAAATTGTAGCATAGGTGCAGCTAAAGTGTGACTGTACTGCACCACAGACGTACCACTGCATCACATCAGTATTGCCACTTGATAGTTTGCATGAACACAT
Organism: Protopterus annectens; assembly: GCF_019279795.1. Classification (NCBI taxonomy): domain Eukaryota; kingdom Metazoa; phylum Chordata; order Ceratodontiformes; family Protopteridae; genus Protopterus; species Protopterus annectens. The sequence continues at coordinate 255,526,969 of NC_056745.1, read as the reverse complement.
ATGGATATATGTTAGAATTTCATGGCAGTATAACATTTTCACTGGCAATATCAGGGGGGCAGTGATTATGTGACACATGTTGAGGTTTGACATGAACTTATAGAGTGAACTTCATGTATTGTTTGATATATGTGCAATATTACATTGACAGCTGTCTCAGTTATTGACACTTGACTTTGCACTGCTGCACTTTCTGTGCATCTGGGCATAGTTGATGCATTGTCATCAGTCTCACATACTGATCTACCATTCATTAGCACAGAACACATTTTAATTCACACATAGTTGCAGATGCTTCAGACAATTTCCATTACTATTACATGTGGCAAAGACATGCAATACCCAGCTGTGTGTGGGGAATCCAGTCATAATAGTGTGGTGTTCCTATGTGCTGTTATCCATATGGCCGATATCTACATCAAGCATGGATGCTTTAGTCAATTATGTCACATCTGGCACATTGAGCTCCCATACATCTGGTAAGGCCACACAGATGTATTTTTTGGGATGCATACTCATTAGGATTTGATAGTGCAGGCATCCCTTCCTTGTGTTCTATTTGATGCTTGTGTGATGTGTCTTTCTATGTTGCACCCAGTAAACACAGCTCAGAGACAACATTGATGGCATGTATTTGACTCTTGCAGGGATGTGTGTGGTTTATGTGTCTGGCAAACGTGTCAACTGTCCAGAATTGCCTTGATTTCAAATCCAGTTGTAACACTGTCCCTCTTAACACCTCCAAAAAAGTGGTTACTTTTGGGGAAGGGGTTGTAAATTCCTTGTATAAAATGCTGGCAATCATTACAGTTGTACATATCTGTTCCTGCAGAACATGTATAAGTTACAATCATGATATTCTGTCAATGCTGCCGGCTAATGGTCATAATATTTTAAAAGTATCCACGATTGTGTCTGTTTCTTTCCACATTTGTCCAGAAGTCTGTTATGAGTCCCTGATTGGTTCAGAGCTATGGTGACATGTCAGTCATATTCAAGCAAGTTGATTTGCAGATCTTCAGAGTATATGCACATACCCCCTATTGTATATAAGGCCATTAAATGCACTCTCTAGTGAGCATGTCAGTGATGTTTATATCACAACTATTCACCTCCATTGAGATGTAGCCTTGTATAACCATCACATATATACTATCATGTTTGCTTATATCATAATATACTTGCTCAGGAGGTATAAACAGCAGTATGTACTGTGCTATGTACACATGTACATAATGTTATGCTACTGACATGTCTTGGAAGTGTAAATACATTGTCATATCCTGTCTTCAGGACATTTCCATATTTACCATGCTCACTTCCTCTAGTCATTCCTATCTTTCATGTCTGTGCACATTTCCATCAGCACATTTCCTTGACCAGTGTGCCTTTCCTTGTAGTTGCCCTTGCTGTTTACCCTCCCCTCCATTATTTCATTCTGCATATAATTGTTTTGGTGTACATTGTATTCGGTACACTTTACATTACTGTGTTATTACTAGTGTTACTGCAGTATTTTCACACCTGGTATTCATTGTGGCTGTCCATGCAATCTTGTGAAGCAGGTTTGCGCATAGGCAAGCGTTGAAAGCTTCTTCAGTGCTTGTGCTGCTCTGCATGGTTTCCTGGCCAGCAGCATTGTTGCTGGCCACAAAACTTTGCTTGTATAAGTGTGATGAGCAGCATGACTATGCGATTAGCTGTGCTGCTCATGGTGTGTAGACTTTGTGCAAAGCCTATATTGAGCTTATTGAATCCCTGGGAATATTTTCTAGATTTGTGTTATCTTTCTTATTACTTCTAACAAACAAAAAATATTGAAATGGGTCAGAATTAATACTTTTAGGAAACAGATACATCGAGTAGTATTACCTGGTTATTTAGCATAGTTGCAATTTTTTTTCTAAGGGATTGAATTTCTATTGAAAATTCTTATGATTCTGTATGATCATAAAATGTATGTTGGCAATCTGCCTCAGTATCAGTCTTATATCTGCAACAAATATTCTTTTTTTTTCTTAAGATGAGTACTTTTCTGTGAGAATGTGCTGCTGTTTGTCTTGCTTGGCTGTGATACATATGCTTTGGTTTGAGAACCTGTGATGCTTGTCAAGGCACTGTATGTTACCAGGCAGTGAAATCATATTGTCTTATAGGCTATGGCAGCTCCCAGGCTGCAGCATGAGTCAGAGAATAAGGTATTTCTGGAGGCACAGTGCTAACATGGTATGGCCCTTCAGTGGTGGGTAGTGAGAACAGCCACTACTTTTGAGTGGCTACTGCCTTTAGAGTGAACACAACTGGTAGCCTTGGCCACATATGCTGGCTTCACATTGCTATGTCACAGTCATGCATGATCTGGGACAGTGATGTGTAAAGGATGTTGAGGCTGCTAGGCACGCCTGAAGTGGCTGTACCCCTTCTGATCCTTTGTCCGAGATTGAAAATTCTTAGTATAATTGGGTGGTCATGTCTCTGTCAGATACATGAAGGGAAACATAACATGTGTGCCCCCCCATACAGGTGGATAATGTTCACATTAACACTTGTTTTCTTATGGTGACATTAACAGGAGTCCCTTCATATGTATTCTGAATTATGCAACTAAAACAATTATGCCATGCAAGATGGAATGTTTTTGAAGTGTCCTGCAGGATGGGATTCCTTTGCAGTGTATTACAAGATGAGACTCTTCTGCAGTGTCAAATAATGCTACTTATGTATGGATGCCATATAACACCAGACACATGTATATGTATGCACTTTGTACTGTAGGTCCCCTGATGTACACCTCTTATACATGTGTTGTGGGATTGCAAGGCTGTCAGGGGTTGTTCACTGCATATGTAATCCAGTAGGTGGGCTCCACATAGACATCATTATTCTCATATGTGTACATTTTATGTAGGTTTTGTAATTTTACTTACATATACAAGTTGTTTGCTTTTTATCTTCAACATCTTGGGTACATCCAACATTTATAATGGCATTAGTAGTAAATGAGGGGGTAGTCCACACTGATATGGGCACCCTGGTGGATGCATGTTTCCTCATCAGTCAGGATAGATGATGCACAGTCCTCTGAGAAGATGTCACTGACAAAAACAGAACATTGTTCTTCCACACAACCTTGTAACCTATAGGAATGCACAAGAAACATCTATGCATGCTAACCCAGGGATGGTAGAGGGCACAAGTCTGCAGCTTGATTTTGCAAACAGTATCTGGGAGGAATCTGGCAATGGCAGTAACAAAATCCCATTATCTGTCATAAACACAGAGTCAGCTGACTATGTGGAGGATGAAATCAACGAGGACACAAAAGGATTACATGTTGTACCCTTAGCACTACCTATCCAGTGAGCCAAATAATGGGTTCATATGATGTACTAAACTGATGCCCTTAATAGTGTGCTGTATTATCATGGCTTCATGTAAAATGGTGCAAAAAGATGTCATGGATGGTGTCTGACTGTATGTGATTGTAAACCACAGACAGGTTGTCCAGTTACAACACCAGCTAATAAAATTGGAAAGTACAGTTTATGCCTTGACATGTAAAAATCATGCTTGCTTCAGATGTGGAATAGGAGACAGCATACTGCAGTCATCTTCACCTCAAAGAGGATCTACTTTGCAAGCTTAAAGTAGTTGTCCTGTTTTTCCACATTTGGTTCCAAGCATGCCACTGAGTAGCTAACCACCTGGCAGTGGTGTTTCAGCCTGTGCTTTGACCCAGCAACCTGGGACATATAGCTCAACTGTAGCCACATCATGCCTAGGTGGTGAAAATTATCACCCTGCATGTGTTCAGGGTTCAGAATGGGCTGTTGCTAATGGTGTTCCATCAATTTCCTGCTTTGCCCGTCTACATCATGTAATGTACCCCACCATTGCATCACGTGGTGCATTCACAGTTCTACCTGTGTGTGCCTGTAGTAGCATGTCCTGTATATGCCTTCATGCCTGTGCAGATATGTGCCTACTGGAGTAAAACCATAGTTATATAACATGTATTTTCAGCTGCCATGGGTTAGTAGAACATGCACATATCAGCATGTCCTGGGTTGACAATATCTTGACAGGTGTATTGTTGTAGACATGGCATTCCTTTATGCACCCGTGGTACCTATTGCATATCTTGGTATATAAGTTTTATACCAAATACTGCTTTATCACTCGTATGTGGGCATACTGTGAGTAGTGGTCTTCCATACTTGTACTCTTTGTCTCCAGTTCTTTGACACCATTTTTTTTTTGTTCCAAAGCTGGCCAGGTTTTACTGTCTGATGCTGTTCAGGAAGGCCTCCTACCATACTTCACAACTGTCTAGAGTTTCACCGAATGTTAATATTGTTGCCTCATATTTTTGGCCTATTTCTCCTAATACTTGTGTTTTTTTGGCAAATCACTGAGAACCGAGGTCGTTGAACAATGACAGACACCTGAGTTCCTGGTTTCATCTTTCAGACCATGCATGCTAAAGCAGAACCTCTTATTCTGTCAGTTAAGTGCATAAGTTCATAAGTGCTTTGTCCTCATTATTATTGACTTTGTCCAGAATTCTTGCACTAAGAGGTTGACTGGTACGCCTCCTGTGCCCTGAACTGTAAGACCACTAGAGTTACATGCTGTAAAACTGCATGTTGTGTCAGTCTAAGATGTCATTTCAGGGGTGTATTGCAGAGCAGCCTGAATGTGTCCAGGCATCTGAATCAGGACTTCATCACACCAAACAGTCCCTTGATCACATTCCTGGTCAGATTCCTCTGTTCACATTCTTGCTCAGGTCATGTGTGGTGTTATATGCTTCCTCTGTAGGCAGGTGAAGATAGATTGTATGTAGGTGTCATTAGTCAGGGTTTCAGGGAGAAATCCATCTCTTCTGTGCAACCTAACTACACTTAAGTCACATCTGTAGTCTTCCTTTGGTTTAACTGGACATGTATACATGTGTCTGGGTAGGGTTCCAACTTACGATGTGCCCCTTAGCAATATTCTTAGTGATAATACTGTGTTTTAGGGCAAACATTTTCCATATGTAGCTGTCAAACTGACTTCCCAGAATGATTCTTTGATCTACAGGATGCAGATCACTTATGATCTGGCAGCAGATTGAACACCACCCCCTTTGGTAGATACATCTCTGTCTTCACTGATGCTGACTTTATTGCAAACTATGCAAAGTTCATGGCCTGGGAATGCTAGTGGGGGTGCACAACTTCACAAAACTAGTCCATGGCTGCCTGGCAGTCAGCTGATGTTGGAACTTTAATGTAGTTTTCAGCCAGATGATTCATGACAGCCAAGAGCTTGTTTAGGATTTGAGAGGCAACAGCAAGGGATAATTTTACTGGATCATTTACATTGCATCAGAATCCCCCAGATGTAAATGTACCTATCGGCAAACATTTGTCTGCAGTGTGATAAGGTTTCTTTGTGGAATATATAAATTATGTGTTGTACACAATTCACACACAATCAGCACCTATTGTCTGTCCTGTTCATACCTGTACATAACCTACTGGTCAGAGAGCTGCTGTAACAGGAGCCTCAGATTTTGCCTATTAGTGTGTCTCCTTGATCAGAATATTCACAGACAGGGCAGTTACTTCTGAGTGGAAGCATATGTTTTTATGTGATATTCACTAGATACATGCAGACACTGCTTCTGCTGGAAGCGATCTGACAAACTGTATTCCCACCTTTTGTACAGGTGTGTTGGGCCAAAATTTTATGGAATCAAAAATGTATTGTAGTCTGTTGGCAGATTTCTTCACCGGCATATTTAACTTTACATATTTCTTTAACAATTACCCACAAGTAGTAATGTCTACAAATTCTAAGTATAAGATTTTTGCTAGAGTAAATTGTTTTGAAATCCATCCTGTTGTCTTTGGTGCCTTAACCATAAGGGCCCTAATAAAAACTAATAGTTTCTTTATGCTTATGTGACTGGTATAATGCTAGACAAAGTTTGCTGATATGTGCTAACATGCTATTATCCCTTTTTACATGTGCCTAATGGAACTTTCAGAATATGTTGTCATTGAATGCTTGTGTAACCTTCGTTAGGCTGTCTCTCCATTGTTGATAATCAAGTGACGCTGATCATATGGGCGATAGTACTCACTGTTCTACTCCATGAAGCAAACAGGTGCCCTGGTAGCAGACATGGGTGATAGTACTCAATGTTCTACACCATGAAGCAAAGAGGTGCCCTGGTAGCAGATATCCCCAGCTTTCTGACCAGGAGATATCAACAGAAAATATTTGGACACAGCAGGTAGCTGGCTCTGTTAATTCATTCAGTGCTGAGTTTGCAGCTTTGCAGTCTACACATGCACTGAAGAGTTTGATGATTTCTTTTGCATCTTTCCTAAGTGCTTGTGTGGTTCATAGGAAGTTACTAGGGTATTGGCCATGAGGCCCTTAAAAGTCTAGCCAAGAAGTTAGCCCATGTTTAGCCAAGTCAGCACCCAAAGCCCCTATCCAGCAGGGACATAGGTGGAATCCCAGGGGTGTATATTCTGTTTCCCATCCAGTTATCCAGGTTGAACTTAAAAAGGGATAATGAGGTACTCTGCTTGACATGGAGAAGGGAGTCTATTCCACAGATGGGAGAGTCTCTGGGACACAAATCTGTCCTGCCAACAAGTCCTATTGATATCACAGACCACGTGTGGGTTACTTGAGTGGTTTACACAGACTTGCTTTGCAAAATAATTCTTTTAACAATCTCTTTTTTCTATGCTAGAAGTTACTGTTTCAGTGGAATTACAATCCTACGCTGATATTTCTGTTGCATTGTTGTAACTTTGTGCATGCTGCCATAACAGAGTGCTTGGATGATATTAAACATGTTGATTGTTGCACCATTGCTTACTTTGCAGTTTGGCAATACCCACCTGTCTGTCTTTCCCTCTTTTTTATCAGGTAAACCTTTTTTTCTGATGTCACGTCATGATTATTCTGACATATGAAAAGCCACACACACACTTGGGAACCTATACATGCTTTTTCAGTATGCCATTGTAGTAATTTCTCTTAAAAGACACAGGTTGCTAGGGAATTTAATAACCACTCTGTGTTTACTGTGCTAACAATTAATAGTTTAATATTACAACAATGTTGTGGGTACACTTCGGCTACTGTTCATGCATGCATATCTTGATTCCAGATAAATCACTGTTGTCAGAAACTGACCTTTATTTTAATTTCATCCTTGATGGCCAGAACACACTTTTTGATACAATACTAATAGCTTACCTTACAGACATGTTTACTTGTGTGGTTTATTTTGGAATAGTCAGGCTGTTCTGTTTACATAAAGCCACATTCCCAGTTTAGTGGAATTTGCACATTATAAGTTAGCATCTTATGTCCTTGACATTTCCTGGTATTTTCATACCACAGCATTATGAGTTGGCAATTATTTTTTATTTCAACTAAAACTGCTGTATTTAATGTATTTCATGCTAGAGTAGACTAACAAATTAAGTTTTTTTCATCCCACCTCTGATTTTGACTAATTGTCTGGCATATCTCGTTTTTTGTTTTCCTATTAAATGTTAGGCTTTATGCCATGAACCTAGTGTTTGCTGTTCTATTCTTTCTTTAATTAACATTGATTTTAGTGTATCATTTATGAATGACCTTAACTTTTTATGGAAGACCATGGACCATAGTTCTTAAATTCTTAGAGCAAGAAATCTGGACAAAGCCATAAATAATGTGGGGACAAAGACCCAAAAATAGGGACACTTTTTAAATACTGCTCTTACAAGCTTAGAAAGTTGATAGAATTATAGGTTTTGCATTAACATGCATTTACTGAAGGGTGTGAAGTCTGAAACTCAACTGTCATTATTTTCTGACTTCAACCCTGAATGGTTTGTCAGTGATTTGCCAGAAAATCACAATTGTATGAGAAACAGACCAAAAATATAAGAAAAACTCTGGACATTCTGTGAAAATCTGTACAGTTAAAAGGTATGCAAACTCTGTTACTTATGTTTTCAGGCAGACCCATGCATTCACTTTCTCAGAATGATCTCTTTGTTATATTTCTATGTATCTCAGCTATACAATATATTTTTTTCCCTCACACTGGTATTTTTCAAATTGTCCAAGAAAAGAAACAATGAGTTTATCTGTTGAAAATGGATGCTCAAATGCAGCCAGATAAAGGCATCTGAATTTTACAAGGTCAATTTAAACAAATATTATTCTCCAGAAAAAAAAAAAGAAACCTTAACCAATTTCACTGCAGTTTTATCAACAGGTAACTGGCATAATTAATTTGATGACATATACATACATACATATATTTATATATATATATATATATATATATATATATATATATATATATATATATGGATCTAGGACATTTCACCAAATGCACATTTCACCAAAAGTTAAATTAGTGTGCACTTTTCACCGAAAACACAATTCACCAAAACACATTTCACTGAAAGTGGTATATGACCTTGTCCCCATTGTAGTGCGACCCTGGAGTTGGTATGTATGGTAGGGGGGTGAGGGGGGCACTGCCCCTCCACATATTTTAAATGTGTTAAACTATATATATGCATAGTTGCAATTAAAATATATTACTCTTATTCAAACATATCTACTTTAAATATGTGGGGGGCGGTGCCCCCCACACCCCCCCTACTATATATACCAACTCCAGGGTCACACTACAGTGGGGACAAAGCCATATACCACTTTTGGTGAAATGTGATGTTCATCGTGCATACAGCTGCAGTCATAACAGATGGGTTATCCTGCCGTCAGGCGGGTCCTCGGTCGGCCAAATTCCAAAGTCTAGGTCCGGCGTCGGTTGTCATCGCCTCTTCCCTGACGTCAGTGTGGCAGGGGTATAAAAGAGGCAGCCAACGCCATTTTCTTCAGTCTTTCTTGCCACGCAGTGCCCGAAGCAGAAGCAGTTCGCAAGTGCCGGGCGGCCAGCTCCTGAGATTTACGAAAGTAATTCAGCCGAAGTCTTATTGAAAGCTAAGTACCCCGTTGGGGAAACTTTTCTTGCCTCAAACCGATGTCAGACAAAGTTAATAATTGCATTTAATGTGGGAAGCAAATACAGCATAAGGATTTCCACTCTTTCTGTATACCTTGCTTAGGCCCAGACCACGACGTCTCGGCCTGCCGTTTTTGTGCTAGAGTCAACAAACGCACTATTAAGCATCGGGTGGAGTTCGCCCTTCACTTTTTTGGCAAAAAATTTAATTATATTATGCCGCCGGATACACCGACTCCAGTTTTGAGCAAAAAAACGCAAAGATAAGGACCGACATACGAGGTCCGCACCACCTACTGAAACCACGCTAAGGCCGACTACCAGTTCTCCGGTACTCAGCGAGGCATCTACGCAGCCCCTGAGTACCGATGACAATGCATTACCGGTGTCTTCAGTACCTGAGGTCGCAGGCTCCTCAGCCCCCATTCCTACTACAGATACCGACGCCACTCCAGGCAGGGAAACTCAGAATTTAGACAGGCCTGCCATTTCTCAAGGGGTCTTCAGGCCTTCATCCTTCTCTATTAAAGTCTTCACTAAATCTAAAACAGCCATGAAAACCAAAAAACAGGTCCCTCAGACATCCTCTCAAGGCACCATGCCTAAAAAACAGATGCTTAATATGGCTGAGGACTTGATTACTCTTATCAGGGGTTCTCAACCCCCCTCTGACAAAAGGCCCAGATTAGAGGAAGACTACCCTTCCTCAGATCAAGCTTCTATTACCTCAGAACTATCTGAGGACCAGGATTATACCTATTCTGCATTCGAAGACTCTGATGCACAGGAGTCTATTCCCTAGGTCTCCTCTTTTGGGGGAAACCCTGCATACATTGAAGGAACACTTTCACTGGGAAGGCCAAGATTACTCAGATTCCAAGAAAAGACTCAGGGAATTTCTTCTGCTCCCCCAGCATAGGCCTCTGGCTATCCCTCCTGTTTTAGATATATTGGATAATGTGTACACAGAAGCCAGCCTTAATCCTGATTCTTTGCCTCCAGCTCCTGTTAAACCAGACAGGTATTTCCAGGTCCCTGATTCTTACCAGTTCCTATATAAAAGCCATTCTGCTGACCCAGAAACTATTTCACAGGGTCCCAAGGGAATTAAGGCCTCTACTGCTAAAAACCCATTACCTTCAGAGAGAGATTCCAGAGCTTTAGAAAGGTGGGGGAAAAAGGTGTACACCTCTGCCACTTTAACCATGAGGGCATTAAACTGTCAGTTCCATATGTTAAAGTATCAACAGTTTTTGATATCTCAGCTGAAAAGCAAGAGGACACAACCAGAACAACCAAGTTTAAAAGAGTTGCAGGATTTGTTGCATGGTGCAGAGCAAGTGGGTAAACATACCTTGCAGTGTGGTTTTGATGCTTTAGAGGCCTCATATAGAGCTGCTGTTACGGGGTCTGTTGTACGTAGGCATGCTTGGCTCAAAGAGCAAACCTTACCAGATCATGTCAAAGCTAAATTATTAGATGCACCTCTACAAAAAGATGTATTGTTTGGTGTTAAAGCTGAGGAGATGCCAAAGAAAATGGAGGAAAAAGTGAAATCAATGCAAACAGTGAAATATTTCCTGCAAGTACAGCCTCCACGTTTCAGCAGAAACTGGCCTTCAAAAAATTGGTCCTTTCCAGCCATGGACAGACCTCAAAGGGGCAGATACAGGCATCCAAGGGGTAGAGGGCAACCTCAAGGATCTTTCAGAGCCAGACAGTGGCAAGCACCAACCCCAAGAGATGGAGAAGATAGATCACAGTCTTTCAGAAAACAGACACAATGACTTCCCCCTACACCTGCCAAGCAAAGCTTTAATGGCAGCACCTTTGGGCGGAAAACTGACATTATTCTCAAAAAATTGGCATATTGTTACAAAAGACAAATGGATTCTGGACATTAGAGACTACAAGTTCCACTTTCACACCCTTCCAAAAATGAGAGGCATGCCAAACCTGCCACAAAATCAAAGGGCAGAGGCACAAAAACAAGTTTCACCTCTCATGGACATGAAAGCAATTCAAGAGGTACCTGCAAAAGAACAAGGTCAAGGGTTTTATTCCAGACTATTCCTGGTACCAAGGAAAGACAAAGATTGGAGACCTATCTTAGACCTATCCATCCTAAACACTTTTCTACAGGTGCCAAAATTCAAGATGCTCACATTACAGCAGCTTCTTCCCATGCTGAGCAAGGAGTCTTGGCTGGTAACATTGGACCTCAAGGAGGCATACCTACATGTCCCTATCAGACAAGATTGCAGAAGATACCTCAGATTTCTTGCAGGTTTAACCCATTACCAATTCTCTGCATTGCCCTTTGGCTTATCTACTGCGCCCAGAGTGTTTACGAAATGCCTGGCATCAGTAATCACCTTCTGCAGACTACAAGGGATACAAATCTACCCATATCTGGACGACTGCCTGATCCAAGCAGACAGCAAAGACATACTACTGCAGCACCTGGCGTTTGTAATAAAACTGTTGAACTTCCTGGGATACACAGTCAACAAAAAGAAATCAAAACTAATACCCTCTCAACAAATAATTTTCCTGGGTGCCAGCTTGGATACAACCACCCAGATGGCCTACCTCACGCCAGACAAGCAAGGGCAACTGTTTCAATACTTCATAAAAATGGCAACCTTCACCATGCTAACTGCAAGGAAAGTCCTGCAGGCTCTGGGATACATGGCATCTTGCATCCTACTCATCCCATGTGCAAAGCTGCATATGAGGAAACTTCAATGGTACCTAAAAAACTTATGGTCTCAACACAGCCACAGCTTGGAAGCAATTATACCACTCATTCCATGCCTTCAAAAGGAATTTATGTGGTGGGCTCAAGCTTGCCAAAGAAACACAGGTCTTCCTTTCTGTGTACCCCAAGCAACTGAAATCATCACAACAGACGCCTCAGACTATGCCTGGGGAGCACACATGACAGGTCAGTGCATTCAGGGAAAATGGACACGAAAAGAGAAGCACCTTCACATCAACCAAAAGGAAATGCTAGCCATGCAAAAGGCTATTATGACCTTCAAAGACCTACTGCATCCAGGCCAGCTATTGATAAAGACAGACAACACCACAGTGATGTGGTACATAAACAAACAGGGGGGAACTCATTCATACCCCCTGTGCAGGCAAGCCATGACCCTATGGAACACAGCACTGGAATTGCAAATTCCTACCAGGGAAGGAAAACACACTGGCAGACAACCTAAGCAGAAATATGACAGATCCACACGAATGGAAGTTGCATCTTCAAGTTTTCACAAAGATAACTTAGGCATGGGGACAGCCAGACATAGATCTCTTTGCTACCCACAGAAATTGCCAGTTGAAAAAATTTTATTCAAGGACCTATCATCCACAGGCCTGGAAAGTGGACGCACTTTCCTTCAATTGGGCAACATTGACAGTCTATGCCTTCCCGCCTCTTCCTCTGCTGCCCAAATTTCTATTAAAAGCCAGAACAGAGAGGCCGAAAATGATTCTCATTGCTCCAGACTGGCCAAGACAACACTGGTATCCGCTCCTGAAGAGCCTGACACATTCCCCACCATGGATTCTACCTCTAGTCCCTCTTCTGTTGTCCCAGCACAACTACAAAACTCTTCACAGCCAGCTCAAGACCCTAAATCTAGCTGCATGGAGAATTCCTTGATTTCCCAACAGTTTCTCCTCTCCAAGGAGGTGCAGGATGTCATCCTGGAGGCCAGAAGACCTTCTACTAGAAAGGCCAACTCCGCAAAATGGAAACGATTTTGTGCCTGGAATCAAAAGAAGGGACAGAATCCTTGGGTAATAAATATACCTCAAATTTTACAGTACCTAGCGGAGATGTTAAACAATGGACTTTCCTTCTCCTCCATCAAGATCCACGCTTCAGCCATTTCTGCACAATACAACACAGATCCTCCTTTATTCTCTCATCCTCTGTTAAGGCAGTTCCTCAGAGGGGCAAAGAATATAAAACCCCCAAGGAAACCACCAGTCCCTGCTTGGGACCTCAACTTCGTATTGGAAAAGCTGACCCTTCCTCCCTTCGAGCCAGCTTCTTCATCAGAGTTACAGTACTTGTCATGGAAAACAGCCTTTCTTCTGGCTATCACCTCAGCTCACAGGGTTTCAGAGCTACAGGCCCTCATGGCTGTGCAACCATTCATCATTTTCCATCAGGACAGAGTTTCCTTACGAACCAACCCTACCTTTATGCCAAAGGTAGTATCCAGTGTAGCTTTGAATCAGACTATCCACTTACCTACCTTTTACCCTAATCCACAAAACAAAGGGGAAAGACTACTACATTCCTTGGACATTCACAGACAACTTCGTTATTATTTGGACAGGACAAAGCCATTCAGGAAATCTGAGCAACTCTTTGTGTCCTATGCTGCAGGTGCTCAAGGAAAGGCTATTTCCAAACAGACAATTTCCAAATGGATAACCCACTGCATACGCTTTTGTTACTCATTTCATGGAAAATCTGTGCCTGCTTGCATCAGATCCCACTCCACCAGAGCCACAGCTACCTCTGCAGCCTTCCTCAGGGGGGTCCCTACCAAGGACATTTTGGAAGCAGCCACCTGGAGTTCAGTGCACACTTTCTCCAAGCACTATCGCCTCCCACTATACTCTAAATCTAGAGCGGGCTTTGCCACAGCAGTCCTGCAGGGCATCCTAGCCCCTCCTAGTTCCACTTAGTGCCTACCACCCTTACTTAGCTTTGGGATTCTTCCCATCTGTTATGACTGCAGCTGTATGCACGATGAACATAGTACAGTTTTGTACCTACCATAAATGTAGATGTTTGAGTGCTCATACAGCTGCAGTCCAGGTTTCCCTCCCTCCATCCCCTCTTAGGACAGGCCTTATGACAAACACCTTTCATATAACCTTTTGGGGGTATTCTTTTATGGTGTATTTGCTTGCAACTACTGTTTTTTGATTTATCAACATTGCATTTTTGCATAACATTATGTTTGCCTTCCTTCTGGGGGCACCTGACATCTGGGGCAAGAAAAACTGAAGAAAATGGCGTCAGCTGCCTCTTTTATACCCCTGCCGCACTGACGTCAGGGAAGAAGTGACGACAACCGACGCCGGACCTAGACTTTGGAATTTGGCCGACCGAGGACCCGCCTGACGGCAGGATAACCCATCTGTTATGACTGCAGCTGTATGAGCACTCGAACATCTACATTTATGGTAGGTACAAAACTGTACTTTTCGGTGAATTGTGTTCGGTGATATGAGTTTCAGTGAAATGTCCTAGATCTATATATATATATATATATATATATATATATATATATATATATATATATATATTTGACATCAAATTACACACACACATATATATATATATATATATATATATATATACATACATACATACATACATTAAATATACATGCACATTCACAAATGGGTGGAACAATGGCTAGGGATTCAAAAGTGCCTTGTGCAGATGTCAGTGTGGCATTGTACTAGTGCAACTTGCTCTGCTCTGTGCACTTCTCTTGACTTTATACAATAAAAGAGTACCACGTTTCAGCCTGGAAGATACCACCTTAGCTTTTAGATCAAAGAGAATGCCTCTAATTCCCTCCCAACAGGAGGAATTAGATGCTCTGTAGAAGTTTTTTTAAAGTATATTTTTAAAAACTTAATTGAAGCTAGTTAAGTGAGCTGATGTTCTGTCATCAGAATTTCTAAAGGCTAGTCTGTCTTTTTCATGTAATATGCTCCATAAAACTTCTCAGACTAGGGAATCCATGTTCATGGAATTCTGGTCCAGACAGGTAAGTCGGACAGGTGTCAGGAAAAATGGGGCAGATGATCCAAGAGAGCATCCACAGGAAAACATAGACTTGTATTTAGATCTGTTCCTAAGTATTTCCACTCAGATTATAACAGAATTCCTCAGGATTCTGGGTCTCATGGCATTTATGATATTCTACAAAAATAAAGGCTCGTGTAGTTCCAAACTGCCAACGGGGAATAAATGTATACTGAAATTACCAAAAGACCATAAAACACCAAAAAGTGAAAACCTTATGAATACCAGTCGCAATCACAACAGTTAAAGTTTGTTAAACAAAAAAGTCTTTTGGCAATTTCAGTATATGTTTATAAACACCAAAAAGTGAAAACCTTATGAATACCAGTCGCAATCACAACAATTAAAGTTTGTTAAACATAAAAGTCTTTTGGCAATTTCAGTATATGTTTATTCCCCATTGGCAGCTCAGCACTATGTGAGCCTTTATTTTTGTTGGAGTTTTCTTTCAGCTGCATGTTCATATGCTATTTGGTTTATTTATGATATTCATGATACCTCATGCAAGGCTCCACAGGAGTATAATCCAATGGTACCTGAAATCTATACAGTCCCAGCATCAACATCCTTGACATTTAATATTACAATTTAAGGATTCGGCAAAGGGAGACTTTATGGTAGAGACCAACTTTCTCAGAATCTAGGTTCTGTCATTCTCCTTTCCTGCTCTAGTACAGCCTGCCACAATAGATGACTTAGGCTTTGCTTGGGGTGGGGGTGGGGGGCAGTGTCTGTTGGAATAAAAGTGCAGGGTCTTTGGGAAAAAAGGTAAAACAAAAGACATAAAGATAAAAAGTCATGTTAGCTCATGTAAATGTTCTCAATTTTCTCAACCTTCTGTGATCTCTGTGTCCTCCAAGTGTTTACACACAACACTGTGGTAATGTGGCATATAAAGAAGCAAAGGGGAACCAGATCTTACCCTGTGTGTAAACTAGCAATGGTAGCCTAGGATATAGCTTTTCAACACAATCTCACTCTACAGATGTCTTACATATCGTCAGAGCAAAACTGTTAGGATTCCATGCAAGAAAGCTTGGAAGACAGATGCATTCTCTTTTCTTTGGACAGGAGTGTTCCTGTATGCTTTTCCACCCTTTCCACTAAAGTGTTCCTGTATGCTTTTCCACCCTTTCCACTAATATCCACGGTTATTCTGAAGATTCAGAAGGATTTTGCAAAGATCACTGTGATTACTTTTTTCTGACCTTCTGGCCTCTTTAGCTCTTCTGCGAAGATCAGAAAAAGTTAATTAAAAGTGATTGACCGAAATACACATCTTCACTTTTTGAGTGTGCCCTCTAACACTTTCTGCCTGGGGCAGTTGTCCCCTTCAGCTCATCCTTGCTTCCCTCTGCTGCCTTCTTTGGAAAATGACCACAGGCACTTACCATGAGCTTTCTCACAGACTGAACTTACTCACACAAGACCAGGGGTGTTTGATGCATCCTGATCCCAAACAACTACAACTGACTACCTGGAGGATAGAATTTTATTTATTATTTAATTAATTAATTAATTTATTTATTACACATTTTTTTACGGGGGTGGTCTGACTGGGTCTACAGACCCCGTTGTCAGCAGAGGCCCAGGGAGAAAAGCTCCACATACAGTACAAATCAAATACAGTATAATCCAATACAATAAAGATTACATTGGAAATGCTTTACAAAAAATAAGTTGAAAGAACAAACTGCTACAAGACATTGTAATATATTACTACACATCGAAACAGTTCTATACAGTTTAAACATTACAGATGATAATAGTCAGTCATCATACATGATGTAGAAATAGCAGCCAGAAAGTTAGTAATGCAGATAGATATTGAGAGAGAGTTAAGAAGAATAGAAGCAATAAAGCCTGAGCAGTAGCTTAAGGATATGGTATAGAAGGAGAGAAGGAGTTAGAAGAGCTTTAGGATCTTAAAACAAAAGAGATGGTTCTGTGGTTGATAAAGGCTCGCAAATTGTAAAATACAGTTGAGAAGCAGTTCACTCAAAATACAATGAACTTAGCGTACCACAATTTATTGAACGCTTTCATCACAACGACTTCATCAGAAAACAAGTATAGACAGAAATACAGCATATAAATACCATCAATTGCACATAATTAATCGCTCAGTTAATCAAGTAATAAAATATTTAAAGACCTACTTACAATAAATCAGAAATGTCTTACTGTAAAACCACTTGTAATAAAACTATTTTAATCAAATATAGACCCTCCATCTTTATTAAGACCTAACTGGCTATTTACATTATAAAAGTAACCACCCCAAACACATTAAAAATAACATACCCAAAGGACACTATGTTAGGGCATGTCGTATGACTACCAAAGATTGTGAATTATTTGAAGAATTAGAATTGATTACTACTATGTTTTCTAAGAGGGGTATGATGGGACATACTTGGAAAATCTTTGCTGAGATATTTTAGAAAAAAGGGATAGGTTATATCCACCCGTATTGAGAGTTGCTTTGGAAACCGGTCCCAATACTAAAATTCAGGGAGCAACTTTGATGTAGTATGCTCCTTAGAAATGACAATAGATGGTTGGGATATTAAACACATTTTAAGCAATAATTGGAAAATCTTGGAGGGGAACAGGGAGTTGGTTAAAATTATAGGTTCAGAACCTAAAATTGTGTTTAGGAACAATTCCAGCATTAAAAAAACTGTTGGAAAGGGATCATACTGTACCAAAATCCCTTAAAGGTGCTCAGAAAAGGGGACTGCACAAATGTGGACAATGTAATTTTTGTAGGTACATACACGAAGGACCTTATATTACTTTTGGACACATTGATGAGACCTTTGAGGTTCCAGGGTATGCAAATTGTTTGACAAAGGGTGTCGTGTACATTGGTTTTTGTAGTGGGTGCCCTTTATTTTATGTGGGGATGACTACACGTACCTTACGTGAACGTGTAAGGGAGCACGTTTATAGTATCAAGACTAAAGATGATAAGAATGCTTTATATAAACATTCATCAGAATGTATGAATTTAAAAAAAATTCTTTTTTCTATTCTGGAAGTTGGCAATGTTGATTTGAGGGGAGGAGATTTCAAGAATTACTTGGAGCAGAGGGAAACGTTATGGCAGGTAAAATTGGGAGCTGATAGAAAACCTGGGTTAAATGGAATGATCAACATTAAATGTTTTTTAAAATATAAAATGTTAGGTCTTAATAAAGATGGAGGGTCTATATTTGATTAAAATAGTTTTATTACAAGTGATTTTACAGTGAGACATTTCTGATTTATTGTAAGTATTTCTTTAAATATTTTATTACTTGATTAATTGAGTGATTAATTATGTGCAATTAATAAAACCAAAAAACAATCCAAAACTATGAATCAAAAAATGACGCTGGTGTCCAAGAAAACAGGAAGACCACCAATTGTGCAATTGATGGTATTTATATGCTGTATTTCTGTCTATACTTGTTTTCTGATGAAGTCGTTTTGATGAAAGTGTTCAATAAATTGTGGTACGCTAAGTTCATTGTATTTTCAGTTAATCAACTGTTTCTCAACTGTATTTTACAATTTGCAAGCCTTTATTGACCACAGAACCATCTCTTTTGTTTTAATTTATCTTTGACTAGTTTGGGATATGCTTTTGGTAGAGCTTTAGGATCTTGCAGTCTGTGAGGGATTGAAATGTGAGAGAAGAGGAAGACCTGAGCATTAGGCTGGCTTTATGCAGTTGCAGAGCCATCTATTTTTGAGATGATTTTTTAGAGGCTTTGAAATGGGTTGGGCCAAGAATAAAACTGTGATAGCTAGAGGTGGTGAATTCCAATGTATAATACATGTTTTGAGATAGCTAAGAGATATTTGTTTTCTGATTGTAGGGATCGATTTGGTATGTAAGCTGCGGCTAGATTGGCTAGTGCAGGGCAGGCAGTAGGCTTGAAAATCAGGTTGTGCAAGGTGGATAGCTGAATAAAGGCAAGTTGGTTGGGGGGTTCAAGCAAGTTTAATTCTATGAGTGGTTTGCAGTAGTGTGTGTGATATGTAGAGTTTGTGGCAAACTGCAACTTTGTTGTAGCACTGTTCCAACTTGCTTAGGGTAGAATTTTGTAAGTCATTTAAGATGAGGGCACCATACAGAAGAGAGGGAAGTAAAAATGTTTTTGCAAGGGTAGTTTTGGTTGTTGCAATAAAAAATGCTTATTTCTATATGAGTCCCAGTTTTTGATGAATTTTCTTTATATTTTGCTGTATTTGTGGGTCAAATGAAAAGTTTATTGTCAATGATAACACCTAGAAGTTTGGTTTCTTGCACTATTTCTGTGGCAGTGTTGTCAGATTAGAGGACTTTGAAATGATCAGTGACAAGGTAGGTGTTTTTGGGATGAAAGAGTACTAATATTATCTTCTTTGGATTAAGAAAGAGTTGGGCATTTCTTAGCCAGGATTCAACTGCTGTAAAGGACTGTTGAGTTTTTGAGAGTAGTTCTGATAGTAATTGAGCAGTACAGATTATGATGGAATTATCAGCATATTGAATGAGGGTCCCAGAGTGAGAGGCAGTGTGAAGCTTGTTTGTGAACATCTCCCTGTTACCCTTGGTGTCCACCAGGGCTCCATCCTAGGACCTCTACTCTTCTTCCTATTCATTAACGACCTTTCTACTAATTTACCTGTACCTACTAGCATTCAATATGCAGATGACTCCACTTTGATTTGTAAAGCTAACACTTCATCTGAACTCCAAACCATCACCCAAACAGTATTCAACCAAGTTGAAAACTGGTTCCAACAGCTTCGCCTCCTCCTTAATGCCAAAAAAAAAAAAACTATTGCTATTTACTCCAACTATTAAATCCACCCCATTAGACTTCTCTATTACATCCATCGATGGTACAATCATAGCTCCCGACCCAACTACAAAACTCTTAGGGGTATTGATTGACCACAACCTGAACTTGACGCTCATATCAATGCTACCATCAAAACTGTCAACAGAAAACTTGGATCCTTATATAGGATAAAACCTTTTCTCACCCCAGAAGCCAGAACTACTACTGCCCAGACACATCTATTATCCACACTTTTTTATGCCTCTCCAATTTATACTAATCTTTCCAAAAGTAACCTAAACAAGTTGTCTACTTCTTACAACAATATTGCCAGGTTTGCTACTGGGTCCTCATTCAGAACACATCACTGTCTAAACCTAAAACTTCTAGGATGGCTTGAACTAAATAACCAACTAAACTTTCAACAACTCTCCATTATCCATAAAATTCTACACCAGCCTAGTAATACTCCTATTCTCAGTAGCCTCATCTCCCCCTACACAAACCTCACTAACCTTCGCTCTGCAAATAAGCTACTAGTTAGCACCCAGAAATCCCACAACAGGGCGGGTGATTCACTTTTCTCTAATACAGTGGGGAAGATCTGGAACAAGCTTCCCACTAAACTTACATCTCTTTCATCATTAACACTCTTTAAAAAACAACTAAAAATTCTACTAAAAACACAATGGCTATGTCCTTGTGCTAACCCTGACTAACCCCCCCACCTTATCCGTACTCAACAGACCTCCTCCTTCACCCACACCATTGCAACATTAGCATTTTCACCCCTCCTCCCCTCCCTTACATCCTATTTCCCAGCATGCATCACTGAGTATTTCTCCTCACTACACTACCTTCTCAGTGTACATTAGCATTTTCACCCCTCCTCCCCTCCCTTACATCCTATTTCCCAGCATGCATCACTGAGTATTTCTCCTCACTACACTACCTTCTCAGTGTACATTAGCATTTTCACCCCTCCTCCCCTCCCTTACATCCTATTTCCCAGCATGCATCACTGAGTATTTCTCCTCACTACACTACCTTCTCAGTGTATTCTTATCTCTCCACCCTGCACTTTTACTTTTCTTTTCTTTCATTATGATTGTTTTCTTCCTCTTATACTTATCCTCCCTAATTACTCCTACTTCCCTGTATTATACACATTTTATAACCCTTTTATATCTTTTGAAAAGCACATCTTACCCAACATACTAACGTTGAAGCTCTGTCTCTTTCCCTTGGTAATAATCATTGTATTTTTACCCTTTTTCAACTCAGTTCCTGTATTTTCTTTATTTCTGTATAACTGAATTTGATGAAATAATTCTGCAAGCATATTCACCTTACCTACATTACATAATGTATTTATCTTGTTTTGGCACTGGCCTGATGTTAGCTAGTTTTAAGTGGAGCCTTTCTCCCCGGGCCTCTACTGAAAATGGACATGTATCCAGCTAGACTAGCCCGGTCAACAAATGTAAAATAAAATAAAATAAATAAATAAATTTTAAAATGTTTGCCTCATGATTTTACTTTTTGTGATACCCCCTACAACAGAACACTTCCAGTCAGAGTTAAGGCATACTCTACCAGGATCTTTGCTTTGTCTCTAGCATTTTGGAAAGAGTTGGACTCTAGAAGTATTCTAGAAGCAACTTGGTCCTCTGTGCATACTTTTACAAAGCATGATAAACTAAATTCCTTCTCCAGGTCTAGGACAGGCTTTACTAGGACCATTTTCCAGGGGCTCCTGGAGACTCATCCTTCCATCTCCTCTTCATGTTAATCTATGGTAATCTACCCATACAGTTTAGCCTAGCACAATAGTGATCTTTACGAAGACATAAATTATACTATAACAGAGATGTTCCCTTCCCCCATTCATTTTATTTTTGTATGGTTCTTCTATGCCAGGGTGTGGACTTTTATTGTTATATTCTTGGCATTGTTATCTCAGGGCTTTAGCCGCCCTCACTCTGTTATTATGAAGGCTCTGAGGGGCTTGGCTCCCAAATCTGAGTTATAGTCAGCTCAACTCTAGCTGACTTAAAGGTTTGGGCACATAGAAGGTGCTCTGAAGGCTTTGGAAGCTGGCCAGCTGTTATATCCTTAGCAAGAAATAACCAATATAGTTTAGCTACTGCAAGATTGAGCATATGAGCAATATTGTGCAGGCAGGAGGCATTTTGGATCTGTTGGCTGTAATTCTGATTTGATGGTTTAACTGCCCTTGTGCTAGAAAGACATGCTTAGAATATGACACAAGGCATAAAACATGGATGGATTTTCCATATCACTATACATCATGCCCCCAGATTCTAAAACATTTCATGCTGAGAATATGATGCTATCCCAAGCTAATGAGAGTTGGCAAAGTGTAAGCAATTCAAAAGTATGTCTCGTGCACTTCTGGCAATGTAAGCATATGAGGAGGTGCACAAGCATCTTAGGTGAGACATCAGATACACCTGATTTCAAAAGAATCAGCAGAATGTCAGCATCATATAAAGGTCTATGTTAAAATTAGCAAGTGTGCGCCAGTTGTGACCTGTGTGGCCATTTCATATCCTTTCTTGCTAGCACTTTTACTCAGTGCTCACAAACATAAAGATTGTGGGAAGTATAAATCCTAAACTTCAGAGACAATTTCCACACTTTATTGTGTGATCTACACTGTATGGTCTGGTGGGGGGATAGTTTTTGCAATCAACACCATTGCCCACAAATGTCTGTTATTGCAGTTACCTTTGCATAGGCTACTTTTACAGAATTAGACCAGCATAGCTGTGCATTACATAGTCTTAACCATCATAAACTTAGCAGGGGAGGCACAGTTGTGTACTGAGCAGCATTACTATCTCACTACATTTGGTTTCCCATTTTGGGTTTCATTTGCCTTCCTCCTCCCTTTGTCCCCATGGTGTATGCTGGTTGCTGTTCTGTCCTCCCACATTCTACAGACATGTTATAGGTGAGCTGCAGCTTTTCCACTTTTCCCACAAGTATACCTGCTGTGTGGGGGTGAGTACGTGCATCCTGCAAAGTGCTGGTGCTGCATGTGAGACCATGGTCACTATGTTCTACAGACTGATGAAATAAGCTTCAGCTCCCTGGAATAAATGGGTAATTGCAGAATGAATAGCCCTAGCAGGGAGCAAGGGATGAAACACAGGCATCAGCTGCGATAAAAAATTACAGATCCTTTGTGATCAATATTGAAGAAAAATGTGGTTCCAGAGTCAGCCAGGTCACTGAAAAATTATCACTGGTACTTACCGAACATCTCAGTAATGAAAGGTTCTATAAAAAGTTTATTATTCTTTGGTAATAGTGGATTTCTATAGGGAAGGTTATTGAAATTTTTGTCTGTGCAAACACTAATCACACCTTCTTTGTACAGGTTAGTAAATATACATAAACACATAACCCACCAGGGAGAACAGTGTTGCCTGGTACAAGTAGTTTTATCAAGGATCTCTCTACCTCTGTAGTTGATTAACATGCCTGTGCACCATGAGGTTAGGAGGCGCAGCTAGAAAAGCTATGCAGTGTTCCAGAATCTGTATCACACTCATTGCTGAAGACGACTGCCATTTGCTTGTTTTGGATGCTATCTCTGTATAGATTTACTGAAGATAACACAGGCCATAAAAATATTTTTGATTTAAAAATAGAATGTATAGTGTTGTAGAACATTCATTATTTGGAGAATTTGTATCATGTTGTAAGACTTCCTTTCTAGCTCAAGGGTGCTTATATCATCATTTTGGAAGGCTCACTGGAGCCTCAGTGTCTTCCGCCTAGTAGAATTTGGCAATGGGACAGGGGCAGTAAAAGTATATACACAGAGACAAGAATCAGTTTTTAGGAATGTGTAATGTTTTGCTTCAGGAAGTGATGAAATATTTAATATTTGCTTGAACAATATTAATTATTTCTATTTGTATTTTAAATTTGAAACTTATTACAGTAGAGTTCACATCCTTTTTCTGGATTTCCTTCTAACTATAAAACTTGATAGCACCTTGATACATGTTTGTTTAGGAAGTTAGTGAAAGAAACAGTCATTTGAGAACTGATAGCCGGTACCCTTCTTGAGGTATTTATGGCAATCTTATAAGACTTTAAAAACCTGGGTCATATTTTTTGATTCAGATACTACGAAATAAGAAAATTATCAGTCCTCTGTACAGATATTTGCAACAAGCCTGTATAGGCTGTAGTTTACGTTTAAGGCTATAGGAAGATTGCTCAGAAAATGCATAGAAGATGGCATACATACATACAAAGCTTAAACAAAACGAGCGTCACTGGATTTTTTTTTTTACCTTGAGCTGTTTACTATTGCCAGGGCTAAATCACGTTTTTGATGTGAAACCTTCTCTGACATACCCTGCATAATATTTTTATGCAAAATCTTTGTGCCATTTTAGATGCAATAGTAAGGTATATGCTGCCACCTTGTGGTTATTTTTATAGTTGTATTTTATATGCGTATAGATTAATTTAATCTTTTTTTCTTCATAAAGCACTGTGAACTTTATTGTTGTTAGTACTTTTCAAAGCATTGTATATACTTGTATATAAAAGTATTCTTTAAGAAGAAGTCAAATGGTTATTATCCAGTTGGATTACATTAACAGTGCTGCAATATGAATGATGAATTCAAGGTATGTAATTCAGTTTATCCATTGCCTTGAGAAAACTGAAGTAAAACTGATCAAGGTTTCTGCTTTTTTTCTGTGAATGCATTTTTTTTTTTATAAAATGGTTTTGCACGGTCAGAATTTTTTGACATTGGGAAATAAATAAATAATATTTTTAACTCTTCCTAGGGACAAGTGGGTATTAAAAAGCTATACCCAACACTAATATCTTACTAGCTCCTGCCAGAGCATTCAAATAGTCCAAATGCTTGAGTATGGTGTATTATAAAACTTGTGTTGGTTCCAGAAATCTACCACATCACTTCAGTGTTTTGTCAGTGAACCAACACTGCATGTCTTCTTTTTGTTTTGCTGTCATGAGTGAAATTTAAATTATATTTTGGCATCTGAACTTACAGGATCTAGAAGACAGAAGCACAGCTTGTGAGTGATTTATTTCTTAACTCACTCCAAGAGCCAGAACAGTATCTCTAAAGGTTTATCCACAAAACTCCTTTGAAGTATATGCCTGCAGAAATAGCTCTGAGTAACTGCGGAAACACGTTTCACATGATCCACAAACTTTATGCAAAAGATTTTGTACGCAGATAATTTTGTAGCATTCATTGTGAAAAAGGATGTTTGCCAGGCTAGATCCTGTCTTTCTGTAGGAATATAAAAGAACAAAAGCAATCTGTTACAGAAAACTGTCAAAAGAAAAAAAAAAAACATTTACAAATGAACATTCCACTTTCTTGACCAGTCTATGACTGAAAGAATCACAGAATGAGATCTCAGGACATCTGGACACCCGTCTGTCACGTCACTAACTGGTCACTTACACACACAATAATCAATCTTTTATGTGGGCCTTACATTCTGTTGCATTGAACCCCTTGGCAGATTACAGTTTTGTAAGAACTTGAGGAATAATTTAATAAACTGCGACTTAGAGTGGCCTTTCAAGGAAACGGAAAGAGAAAAATGGAACTGAGATAATGCAGCTAAAGGAAATATCAATAAGAAATTACTTTTACTGATGCAATTGGATATAGTGTAAAATTCTATAAATAGATTGACTATTTTTGCCAAATTGTCTTTAATTCGCAGTAGCAGAAGAGGCTTTGAAATCCAATTACATCATCATCAGTAAAGAGGCAAAGAGTTTGAACCATGGGTGCTGTGTTGTCCAAAAAGGCAACTTTCTAATCACGTCTTTTATAGACAAGTAGCTGATGAGCTCACTCTGCAGGTAACTCAGCAACTGAGTGACATTATTAATTGCTTCCCGGATCACACCCAGGGCACATTAACCAACCTCATTGCCACTTAGCCCAAGTTAGGGGCTGCTACATTATTTCCAAAAATCCCTAAACCAGACAATATACAAAAACAAATAGTGTCAGGCAAAAGAGCCCTGACAGAAGAGTGTTTTGTAAAAAAAAAATAAATAAATAAAAACCCTTATTCAGTGAAAACAGCAACTATATTCAAGGTTCTTCTTAATTTGTTTGCTTTTTTAGGTATTTGTAACTACTATTTGACACCATTTTAACCACCACAGAAGTTACATTATGACATTGCTTCCTACTGTAAGTACTTATGGGAGAAAACAGATCATCACACTATTAACAATAACATAGTTTGGAAACTCCTACAGTTTTACTGGAACACTTTAAATTTAATGGCAAGAGTGTGGTCAGGTGATGGGAATACTATCAGAAGATCTACAGTGTCCCCTACTTTATAAAGCATTCTAAAGCAGCCTGTCTTCATTGTAACATTCATAGACTAAGGTCACCATACACAATGGAACTTTACAGATCAGTTCATAGGATCATAGGAAGTTACTAGGCTATTGGCCCTGAGGCCAATGTGATTGAGGCCATGTGTGCGGGTTACTTGAATAGAGCTTGACTTGCGGATCAAGGTGGGGTCTGAAATTCATTTGTATGCCAGACAGAGGTTACCTCTGAAGAGTCTGTATGAGACTGAGTAGAGGGAAAAGGCTTTTAGCCTGTGTAAGTAGATGTTTGAGGCCCTGGATTCCTTTGGTGAGGAACCTCTGTGGTCTCTCCAGCTGCTGCATGTGCTTTGTGAGGTACATGCCAAAAGGGGCATTGTACTCAATAATGGGTCTTATAAGGGAAAAATACAGGGATGTTATGACCTCCTTCTCCCTGGATGAGATACCTTACTTAATAAGGTGGGCCATGTAGAAAGCTTTCTGTACAATGGAGGCAATATGGAGGTCAAAAGTCAGTTTGCCATCAACCTGGGTGCCTAAGTCCCTCTTGACTGACTGCATACTTAGGACCTTGTTATTAATGTGATAATTTCTGGGGATGTCACTCTTCCCCAAAGAGGAGGAGGATGATGCATTTTTTGGCATTCAGTTTGAGGCCATGTTTCTGGCACCATTCATTTGTTTGGCTGAGAACCTCTTGGAGGATGTCCACTTCACTAGGGGGGATTGATGACAGTGCCCATCTTGCAGTCATCTGCAAACTTGGTCAGTCACAGCCCACTGGTTTTGGCCTGCCCCACAGAAAAGTTTATCCTAAACAACAGACCGATCCCTGTGGTACACTGCTTATTACATACAGGTTTACTGCTTGAGGTGGCTTCCCCAATTTTGAGTAAGTGGGTTCTATCAGTGATCCAGTTGGCTACCCATCTGGTAACATAAAGACTGATGCCTAGTTGAGAAAGTTTATCTATTATACCCGAGTGGGGGATAGTATCGAAGGCTTTGGCCAGGTCATGGTTGGCAGTGTGCACTGTTTTCTCCCTCGTCCATGGCTTTGGTGACTGTCTCAAAGAAATCAACCATATTTAACAGGCATGACCTCCCCTTGACGAAGCCAAACTGTGTGGGACTGAGTGTTTGGAGTTTGCCAGTGTCTCTGTTAATGAGGTCCATGATAATCTGTTCCATGGCCTTGCAGATCAGGCTAGTTAGGCTGATGGGTCTATAATTACCTGGATTGGTGGACGCACCACCTTTGTGCAAAGGGATGACAGTTGCTGTCCTCCACTCTGCTGGGATGAATCCAGTACTCAGGTTTTGGTTGAATAGGCTGGCTAATGGTGCTGCAAGTTCCTGCCTGAGTTCATGTAGGATGCAGCCTGGAATGTTATCGGGTCCCATGGATGCTGTATTTTTTGCCTATGAGTGGACAGTGATGACTTGCTCCCTAGAGATAAGGGAAGAGGGGTTAGGTGCTGGGGATGTCCTGATTTACTGATGGGGGGACAGAGGGGTGAAGTTTTCACTGAACCTGTCTGCCAGCAGGTTGGCTATATCTACAGCTTTTGTGTATGTAGTGTCTTTGACCACCAGTTTTGAGCAGATCTGAGTGCTTCCTTTGAGATTGCTGACATATTTGAAGAAGGCCTTATGATTGTCTTTAGTAGATGTGGCCAGTTTGGACTTGAAGTTTGCTTTGGTGGATTTCACTAGTGCTCTTATTTGCTTGATCATGCTAAGGAGAGGTTGCTTCCAATTAGGCACCTGCTCCTTTTGGGTCCTGGACAGCAATTGTTTCCTTTTATTATACAGTTTATTTGTTGCAGATGTCCACCAGACAGGTTTACCCTTCCTTGAAGAGGATGATTTTGTCCTGTTAGGTATGCCTGATTCCATGCAGCTATATAAATGCTCGTATAGTACTTTGGTGTAAGTTTGCACATTTGTGCCAGTTCCTATGGAGGGGGAGGGGGCTGTGAAGCTGTGTATACCTTCCCTCAGGAGGTTGTAATCAGCTTTGGAGAAGTTTTTATGCTTGACTGTAGCAAGGGGAGTTGGGGGGAGATTGTGACTTTGAAAGTGACCGTTTTGTGGTCGGATCTAACCAGGGAGAATAACACTGTTGGAATGCTGCAGTGGTTAGTCATGTTGGGTAATGCTAAGTCCAAGATATTATCACCTCCTGTGGGGGTGTTGACCAACTGATGGTCCAAGGCATTTGCAATGACAGAATCTCTGAGAATTTCTGTTTTGGCCCAAGTATTTCTTCCAATCTATGGTTGGGTAGTTAAAGTTGCCCAGGTTCAGGGTAAAAGGTTGAATCATGATAGATTCAAAGAGGTCCAGATAGGTGGAGTGGGCATCTTGAGTTAAAGTTGGGGGCCTATAGCTAGCTATGATTTAAATAAGAGTCTTGTCAATGGTTAACTGCACCTGGAGTGTCTCCTGTGTGTAATATTGTTTGACCAACCTGAATGTGTGTATGTCTTTAATATATATTGAAACTCCACCTCCTTTTGCTTTGCTGCCCACGGTTTGGAGTCTGAATGTATGATAGGATAGGATGAGTAACCTCGTATGGCTGTGGTGCTCCCTGCAGCTTTAAAACAGGTTTCTGTGACTGCACAAATGTCAGCATCTTCCAGAGTTAAGAATGCTTGCAATGAGTGCAGTTTCATGTTTAGACTCATAGCATTTAGCAGCATAACCTTTAATTTGTGTTTTGATGAACTTTTCATGTGGGTAGTTTTGACCTCATGGCATTGCCTAAAAAGGCACTACAGTGGAGGCACAAGCCTTTGTCAGAAACCTGAAAGCCAAAGGAGACCAATGCAGGCCATCTCTGGCAAAGCATCGTGGTCTGTCAATCATGTCTTCCCAGGCTGTCAGGTACAGGATCACCTCGGAATGATACCAGAAACTAAGCCAATTGATAAAGTCAGTCATTTTCTATTTGTACTGAGGCATCATTCTGATTGATGGCAGGATGCTGCTTAAGGCTAGGGACATACCTACCTGGGACACGTATTCAGTGAGCTCGATCATGTCTTCCTTCATATGTCCAAGGAGATACGTCTTAAGTCATTCACACCAACATGGACTATGACAGATTCATAACAGTACCTGTTGTTGAGGGACTTGAGTGCACGTGTGATATGATGGATTCTGGCACCTGACATACAACTAACCATGACTTTCTCCTTATGCAGCCTGGTGAGGGGCACATTTGTGTGTCTCACAATGGAGTCTCCTATGACTAATATGTTGGGTTTATGGTTAGGCTTAGTGGTTGTGTGACACAGGTGTGTGGACTGTGTGTGGTGTGATGGGCTGTGGAGTTTGTGTTTTTGACTCAGAGGTCTCTTTTGTTTGGGTATGTTTTTGTTGAGGACCTCTGCATATGTGGGTGTGTGTTGTGTAGGTGTGGGTGGTGTTTGAGGTGTGGTGTTTATGTTGACAACCTTCTCAGTGCCAGATATACTGGCTTGTGAGGGAGAGACATAGACTCTAGGTTCTTAATGAATGTAATTGCATCTCTCACAAATTGTGTTCCTAGGTGGTAGTAGTAGAAGGTGTACTTGAGGCAGTTGCTACACTTTCTCAGGATGCCCATATCAACCAGACTAGCAGGAGAGACCATAGGAAACTGTCCATTCATATTTGTTAGAATCTGAGGGAGAGAGGCCAGAGAGGGGGTAAAGGGTGGAAGGTCTAAGATGAGTACTACTAGGTGATCGCACAAGTGCTACTAAGGGAAAATTTGTAGCTGGAATACCTCACAATGGGACAAAACAGTGCAGTTGCGGTGTGTGACACACAAACAAGCCCAAACCAGCTCAAACACAGGGTTTAAATACCACAAAAATAGAAGATTATAGTAGCACAGAAATCTAGCCAATCCTGCTAGCCCCTGCTCTCTTTACCAATCAGCTTGTGCCAGACAAGGTCCAGGCAGCCCTGCTACTCTCACTAGCAGAGAAGATAGGCTCCTACCAACACAAGATGATTGCCAGAGACGGTAATGGAATGCAGTAAAATGCAGTTAAACAGTAATGAAATGCAGTTAATCAGTAATGAAATGCAGTTAATCAGTAAATTACTTTAAAACAGTGCAAATGTGATAAATTAGCTATAAGGCACAGATAAAAACGATAGGCAAGTGCAAATGCAATAAAATAAGTGAAAATAAATGAAAAAGCACTTACATTGGTCTTGGAGCCTCAGGAATTTTGTAAAGTGTCCCAGAGATGATGCATTCTGGTTTAAACAAGCCATTTCACAGTTTGCAAGAAACCAGCAGACAGACCAAAGCATCCGCACAGGTAATTATCTTCAGTCAAGTGCTTCAATTTCACTTCATCTGTTCCACTGCAGTGGGGTGGGGATGCAAAGGTGCACAACTGAAAGAAACCTTCCTTGCACAGGGTCACTCTGCCAGGGAGTTTGAAAGTCTGTGAAATGGTCAATGTCGCTACCAAGAGAACAGCTCTTACAGTATGTGGAGATGACTGCCAAGGACAAGGTTACATGTTTGAGTTTATTCAGTTCTCCCACAGGCCTACTAGATGGGCATACAGGCGACAGAGGTGGGTGTGTTCATTCCATTTACTATCATGGCAGCAACTGCTGAAGAAGAAAGAACCCTGTGACATCCAGTTTGCAGCTTTACCTTTTGGGCAAGGTTTCATAAAACAGTTATTTCATTTTAAAAATTACGTTCCTCCCTTTAAACTATAGGAACAGTATACAAACACTGACAGTACTAACTATATTGTGCTATACTATATTATGTTATGTTTCTCGTGAAATACAATCAATATTTTCAATTATGCAACTGAGTATATGACATTGCGTAAGTCTTAATAATGCATATATACAGTTATGAACAGCAGCTATAGTTATCAGTTTTTGCTAGCATTTTTTAACTTTTTTCATTCATTTATTAACTGTGTAAGCCCATTGGATATGTGTCCCTTTTCAGGGTTAACCCAGCAACACTATTTAAATGACTTGTTCAGTGTCACATAGTAGGCAAATAGAGGTAGAAGAAATCAAACTCTATGCCCTGGACTGTAGGAACCATCTTGTTAAGAGTTCAGAACCATAATCCTCTGAGCTAACTGCCATAGCAAATAGCATAGCCTTTCCATCTTCTAGGCATTCCAAAATTTAAAACTCTACAGTCATTAATAGTAGCGGAAGACATGCCAGGTAATGCAACAATGCAGTCTAATGGGCCAGGGACAACATGCAGAAAAGGAGGGTGGCCTAATGGTTAAGGTGTTTACCTTACAAATGCAAGGTGCAGGGTTTGAGTCTCACAAGGGATAATTGGCTAGGCTTAAAATGGCTCACAAGGGCAGTTAGCCTAGTACTAATCTATGAATCTATGAACCTATGAAAAGGAGAGTTACTAGGACAATGCTATGTTTTGAACACTTGTATAAGTTGGAAATACTCTGATAGGTACTTGTGGTAGTTAGTTCCTGGCATAGGCTGCATGTTAAATAATCTTACTGGTAATTTACAACTATGAGCTGGAAGTGATCCTGGCTTGTGAAGATGTCTTCTGCTAAAATCTTAACTACTGCCCACCACTGGTTTTAAGCTTCATAGGATCTTGGAGTACCATTTAGTTTTATGACAACAGCTACTTTGTGCTCTGAGTGTTTGTCATATGGATACAGGATTCTAACAACGTCTGTTAGAGCATCAACGGTACCCTGGCTGATTTGTCATACAAATAGTTTTACTTTAATTGAGGTCTTTGCCAACATCTTTGACATTAAGTATGTGCTCTGTGTGTGCCAACACTGATAAAGTAGGTAGCATTGTCCATTATAGCAAACAAATGCTAATAACAACAAAAGCTAGAATGACAAAATACCTTAGTACTACATTCTAAAAAATGTACTGATTTTCTAGAAAATAAGTAAATAAATAAATAAAACAAACACCCCAAAAAACATAAGATAAAATATCCAATAAATAATAGAATCAATAAAGTAATTAGGAAAAAAATGATAAAATTATGAAAACGATGAACAACAATGGTTTTCCAGCTATAGTAAATCCATTGTTAAGACCAATGGATTGAACAGTATTACATATTAAAATAAAAGCAGTTTCCTTATATAGTGGGTGATCTTTTTGCATTGTAGACTTCCCTTTAATCCATCACTATTTTCCAGAATGGCATATTGAAGTAAGTTTTTCATTTTATTTATTTTATTTTTATTTTACATTTGTTGACCAGGCTAGTCTAGCTGGATATATGTCCATTTTCAGTAGAGGCCTGGGGAGAAAAGCTCCAGACAATTTAAACAAAGTTCACATCTACAGAAATACATATTTAGAATGCATATACATTTTCTTAAACAGAGAAGGCTGCAAATTTACAAGTACATAACGAAGGTTACACATATTTGAATAGACTTAGTATAGTTAATAAGAAGTTACATTTAAATGTTACTAAAGAGTACTAGTTAATAAGAAGTTACATTTAAGTGTTACTAAAGAGTACTAGTTAAGAAAAGAGAAGAAAACAATAGTGTCGATGTAGGTAAGAAAGGAAGATAAGGAAAATGAAACGGAGACGCAGTTAGGTAATAAATCTAGAAGTAATATGGGTCACTTTAATGAATCCCGTACTAGCTAGGACTGTGAAGGAGAGGAAGCATAGTAGTATTTAATATGAAATAGATTTAGAGAATAGAGGCAAAATTAGTTAGAAAAAAGTAGATTCAGAGATGAGAAGCTTGCGGTAAAAATGGATAAGTTGGTCAGTCCGGTTTAGAACAGGGGCACATCCAGTGTGTTTTCAGGAAGAGCTTAAGCTTATTTTTAAACAGAGTAGTAGAGGGAAGTGTGGTAAGTTCAGAGGGAAGTAGGTTCCAGGTTTTTCCAATAGAAATAGAAAACAAAGAGTCTCCAGCTCTATTATTTGATTTGTTGATGTATACAAGAGATTTTTGTGATGATCTTAGGGACTTAAGGTTGTCATAGGGGTGAATAAGATTAGATAGGATGGGTGTTTTGTCAGGTTGATATAGTATTTGTGGACAATGGTCAGTTGATTATATTTCAGATGCTGGTGAAATTCAAGCCATCCAAGGTGCTTTAGATTAATACAGTGATGAGTTCTGTAAGGATTACCTGTGGCAAATCTGGCTATGCTATTATAGGAGTTTTCTAGTTTTTTAAGGTTATTTTTTGACAGATTGGTAAATATGGGTGAGGCATAAAGAAGGGTGGAGATAACGTGTGTGGGCAATGGTTGTTCTAGTTGCAGGAGTGAGGAAGGATTTAATCCTATAAAGAGAGCCTATTTTTTTATTGGTAGTTTTCAGAATGTTGTTGATATGGGCATCAAAGTTTAGGTTATTATCTATGGTGATACCTAGCAGTTTGATCTTGGGATATGAGTGTACCATCATTGGATGATACAGTGAAGTCTATTGGTGGAGATTTACTGGTAGGTGTAAAAAGGAGAAGTTTAGTGTTTTTAGGGTTTAATAAGAGGCAGCGTTTTGTAAACCATAGTTCTACAGAGTTAAATGTGTCTTGAGATAGGGAGTGAAGTTCAGATACAGATGAGGCAGTGCATATAAGTGTAGAGTCATCTGCATATTGGATGCATGTAGCTTGGGGAATTACTTTGTGAAGGTCATTGATGAATATAGAGAACAGGAGAGGGCCCAGTATGGAGCCTTGAGGAACTCCAATATTAACAGGTAGCTGAGTAGAAAGAGCGTTGTTCCAGAGTACAGCTTGATGTCTGTTATTTAAGTAGGAATGGAACCATTTTATAGCTAGTGTGTCAAGAGACAGAGATTTGAGAATGTTTATGAGTATAGTGTGATTTACCATGTTGAAAGCTTTGGACAGGTCTATGAAAAGTGCAGAGGAGAGCATGTTAAGGTTTCGGTTGTTATTGATAGTGTCAATAAAGGAAAGGAGGGCGGTAGTTGTGCTATGGGAAGGTCGGAAGCCATGTTGGGTGTTGGATAGCAGGTTATTATGGAGAAGGTGGTCAAGCAATTGCCTATGGATACATCTTTCCATGATCTTAGATAGAGGAGAAAGTAGGGCTATGGGTCGATAATTAGAGAGTTCAGTGGAGTCTCCTCCTTTGTGAAGGGGAATAATATGAGAGACTTTCCAGAGTTTAGGGATATATCCTTCAGTGATGGTTCTATTTATGAGGATGGAGATGGGGTAAGCAATTGATTTGGCTGCTATCTGTAGGTATTCTGTGGGTAGTTGGTCAGCAGAAGGAGTACATGGTTTCAGTTTTTGGATAAGGGTGAGAATAAATGCTGTGGGGACAGGTTGGAAGAGAAAAGGTGGAGGTGGGTTAGAGTCAGAATTGGATGTTATGTCTTGAGGAGAGACCTGACAGGCAAGAGCTTGAATTGCTTTGATAAAGAAGGTGTTTAAGGTGTTTGCAGTTTGTTTAGGATTGTCTTTGTCAGTGCCTTGTGGGTTAGGTGTGATAGATTGACTTGGATGTAATAACTGATTAATACTTGACCAAAACTTTTGGGGTTTATTGTGGTGGGTCTGCTGAAATTGTAAATAATAGTTTTTTTTATCAAACACTATGGCTTTTTTGTTTCATTTCTCAGTTGATTGTAGTTTTGGATGTCAGTATGGTTTTTAGTTAAGCGTGATTTATTCCAGTATTTATTTCTGAGATGGATTTTTTGTTTGGTTTCCCTAGTAAGCCATGGAGCAGATTTTGTTCTTATCCTGATAGAGTGGGTAGGAGCATGACGGTTGAGTATGTTTAGGAAATTAATATTAAAGTAATCAACAGCTTCATCAAGAGAAAGGTATTTTAATGGAGACCAATTACATGTTTTAAGTTCACTAAGGAATATATCTACGTTGAGTTTTTTCTTGGTTCTAATTTCCCTATATATGGGTTGAAAGGGTGGATTGGTTTTTAGTCTGATGATGTAGGTTAGTGAGTGGTCGCTTATGTCGTCAGGGAGGGTTCCGGTTTCATAAGTCTGAGGTTGACTATTAATAAGTATCCAATCTAAGGTGCTTTCTTTCTTGCTATGTTTGTTTATTCTAGTACAGGAGGTAATAGTTTGGGTGAACCCATAAAGATTAATATGGCTAGTGGGGCAGTTGTTATTGCAAGAATTCCAGTCTATGTTAAAATCGCCTAGGATTATGGTTTCTTGGGGAAGGTTTTGAGATAACCAACAAAGTATGTTTTCAATGGTAGTGATGTTATTACCTGAAGGAACATAGATACTAATAATATAGATAGATTTAGCTGGGTTTAGCTGAAACTTGGTAATAAGTATTTCAGCATTTGAGTCTTGGGAAGGTTTGTGGTTAAAGATGATTATTTGAAGATTAGATTTGAATAGAACAGCTACTCCACCACCTTTCTTGGTTACACGGTCGAGGCGTATGATGTTATAACCAGGTGGTAAAATGTCATTGTCTTTTGTTGCTGGTTTTAACCAGGTTTCTGTTAGACATATAATATCAAATGAGTAGAGTTCCAAGAGAGCATGGAGTTGTGTTATTTTATTATTAAGTTGTGCCTTTCTTGAAAATGAACAGCAGGCGAACTAGTTTCTTTGTTAAGTTTAATATCGTACATGAGTTCCTGTAGTCTCATCTTGAATTTTCCACTTGTCTGCACTATATAAAGCAGACCACAGAGGCATCTTAATAAATATATTACATACCATTACCACAAACATATTTGCATATGACAGCTATTTTTGCTACCTTTAATGACACTAAACTGTTTCGGAACACAAAAACAATTGCATCATGCTCCACAGAGGTAGGGCACCGCGCATGCTGACTTGAGATATAAAAGTCATTTTATCACTGATATAATAAATACTTAGCAAATAAGCTTGTGTGATTTTACCTCTCTTATATGAAACAGAAACACCACTAGGAAGCATTATTCTCAATTCTATGTCGCCAATGGCTTATTTCTAATGTTTTTAAGTTGTGACACAAATTCCGCAGTAAGTATACTATATACAATTATAAAAAATATTTTGTAGAGCTGTCCTGATGAAGATGACCATGCTTGTTAGAAACGTTCAAAAGAGATTTTTTTATAAATTGCATTTTATGTCATCAGATAATTGACTTCTGGTTGTAATTGTTAGAGAAATCTTGTTATAAACTTTTTCTAAGCACTTAATACTCATCGGCCCAACTAATGCAATGCTGAATTGCATGTTTAGCTTTTTGAAAAAAAGTAATTTCTAGAACTGCAATCTCTTTAATTGTTAGCAACTCACAGTATAGCAAGGAAGGCCATATGTGGGCAGGGTGACAGCCTGAAGAAGGTAATGGAACATAGGTTCATAGGTGTTTACTAGGCTAATGACCACAAGGACCTTTTTAATCCTAGCCATGCATCCCAAATCTCTGATGAGTTCTAATACCCTTGATAAGTGTAAGCATGGGCCTTGGGTACATTGTGTAGGGAAGAAGTGGTACGTCTTAAGGGGGCAGGTTACCAGATGTTGCTTATGCTTGTGCAGGACTGGTGCCAAGAACACAGCAAGAACAACAGATGGTGCCAAGGACACAGCAAGAACAACAGATGGTGCCAGGGTCATAACAAGAAAGGCAGATCATGTAGCTCTTTGCTATCAGAGATGACAGAGTGGTTGTTGGTTTACCAGTGAGAGTGATGCAGACTGTGAGTGGCCCTGGGTGTGGTGGACATGGGAGAGTCCTTGTGCCATGGCACTGTTAGCAACACCTGCTGGCAAGGATGAGTTGCGTCATTGTGTCTGTGACAGGAGGGATATACACTGCTGGGAACCACCACTGTGGTTACAACCATGATGACAGCCCATGTTGTGACAGACCAGGAGCACCACTGCTAGGTGGAGGTGAAGAACTAGTGGTACCTGAACTCAAGTACACAGTCCAATGGGACTTACCCACAGTGTACATAGATGAGTAGCTGACACATTCATGGTGGTGGGCTTGGCACATAGAGGAAGGAGAACCCATGGAGGTTGCCATGTCTACAAAGATGCTGTCTAATGAAATGAGCCCGTGGTCCTGGCATTGTAAGCCAATGAGTACATCACTGCACATGTTATGTGGTACACTGATTAGTAGCTGCACCTGCCTATACTTTGATTGCTAACCTGCACATATGCCCGCCATGACATTTATTTTATGCAGTCAGCAGGAGACATGACACTGGTGTATACTGACATGCTGCCCATAGTGCTGGTGCCACTATCCACCACATGTGTGTGAGCATCTGTCAATGATACACCTTGTGTTGGGCTTTCAGCTGTGTCATGGTCTTATATACCTAGTGGAGAGGCAATTATAGGTTCCAAAAGTGACATAGCTGTCAGGGGATTTTGGTTTGAGGATGACCTCCACAGTAACTATTGCTGACAGTAGCACTGTGCCATTGACCTGTGCCAGGATGTGGTTGCCATCATTATCAAGCTCCATTGTTACACCGACATCAGACATGCCCGTACCTCTTGACTGTCTAGATTTTCACAGAATGCCTAGATTTTTGCCTCTTATTTTTGGTCTGTCCCTCATAAAATTTGTGGTTTTATGGCAAATCATTAAGGATTGATGTCACTAAATAATAACAAGACACTTGTGTTTTAGACTTCATATCCCTCAGAAAAATGCATGCTAATGCAAATCATTTTAGTATACAAGAGCAATATTTAAAAATTGTCCCTGTTTTGGGGCCTTTGTCCCACCATTACTTTTGTTTTTGTTCAGATTTCTTACACTTACAGGTTGAAAGAAGGGACATGTCCATCTTCTTTGTGGCTGACCCCACAACCATTACACCTGAGAAGACAGATAGACAGACAGGTAGACATATAACACCTGTGTGTACAAAATACTGATACTGTATGTGACAATCCCAAACAAAAGTGATGCACTAGCATTACAGGAAACATATCATACAAAGACTGAAGACAAACCTACCCAGAGGAATCTGCTGGCATGCATGTATCACAGATGTGCTTCTTAGGGAAGATTGTGTTTTTTTTTTCATTGGAATGCTCAGGCCAGTGGCGTGTCCCAGCTCTGTGCTACTGTGCTATGGTAATACTAATCTGTTGCATCCGCAAGTGAAAGATGCAATATTATACCAAGTTCAACCCCTATACCCAGGCCTCCACTAAGTATTAATGTCCTCTCACTGTCCCTTGACAGAGACACCAGGAAGTCTGCCATGTTGGTGAGTTAGGTCTGTGAGAGTGGATATGCACCTATTGCCGTCTACTTCCATGCAATAACTTAGGATTTTGTTTGGGCATGCAAATCATGTTGGCAGACCCATGTTGAATCATTTGTATAGATCTGTTATGGCCACTAATGACATTAACATTTGTAATGATGTCTTGATACACCTGCTCATAGAATGTCCTGTCAGCCCTCTCTGTGCTTAGTATGTGCCGTTCATTTGAATTCAAGTCTGTAGTAACACCTCTGTCTCTGTCATAAAAAAAAAAAATTCCCCAGTTACTGATGCAGTTTCAGTGTGAATACTCCTGCACACAGGGACATTACCTAATTTATTTTAACTGTTTCTGGTTTTGCTTTGCTTTAACTATAGTAGTATTTGTAGATTTGCTTTTCTATCACTTTGCCAGTGCTCATAGGTTTCATTTGTTGTGTATCGTCAACCTTGCACATGCATTGGTATTGACCTTCTAATTGTCAGGACTACATAACAATGCCTTGCTATCACATACTAAAGTTCCTTGGGTGGACATCTTCACTACCGTTAAACCTATATGTCACCACATGGGTACTCCACACTGGCTTTGGCAGCCTCCTGCTC
The DNA here is from genome assembly GCF_019279795.1 of Protopterus annectens. Lineage (NCBI taxonomy): Eukaryota > Metazoa > Chordata > Ceratodontiformes > Protopteridae > Protopterus > Protopterus annectens. Next base: position 255,488,018 of record NC_056745.1, on the reverse strand, counting down.
ATTCAACAGCCCATGATATGCATTTCACTCCCGGTGTACCATGTGCAAGCTAATATTTGACTTCCTATGAGCACCTGCTCATTACTGTTGGAATTTGGAGGTGCATCATTTGTGGCCTGTGGACATTCTGTGTAATGCATCCCAACACTGACCACACAGACTGTATGCTCCTGCCCATACCTTTTTAGGAGTGCCACAGTTTGGCTATTCCTGCTTAGCCTTGCTACCCATTGCACTCGGTTTGCTTGGCACTCCTACACTGTGCTACTGCCATATGCAATTGTGACTCCCATCCAATCCCACCATGGAGTCCACTTTGCTAGGTTAAATGTGTACTAGTGGCCTGTGTATCACCTTTGTGTTGCCATTGCTTACCTTGATGGATTTCTCCCCTTCCAGGGCATCTAGTGCAAAGCAATAAAGCATAACCTTGTTACCATCTCTTTTGTTTTGCTTTTCTATTTTTTTGCTGTCATCTTTTTAAATTTGTTGCTGTTGTTTGTTGTTTGATTTAACTTCATCTTGTTCATGTTTTGTACTGTGTCATCCATGGAGCTGGATGTGGTGTGGCAGTGTCTACCATGCCATGTACTTCCTTTACACAACCTTCTGGATCCCCAGTTTCTCCATAGGAGTGATCTAGAGGGGTCACTGATTCCTTCTGGTGCTGCTTATTCAGTGCTGTGTGTGTATATGGATTTCCAATGGGGAGCATCTCTGGAGTTCTATCGGTTATCCTTGCATGAGGTGGAGGGGCTGGTGATGACTGCTGGACACTAGGATTGGCATCCTTGAGTGTATCCTCATGCAACTTTCACAGCACACAGCTGCCTCTCCCTGGTCATTAGGCCACTGTTATTTGGACCTAGTCTTGAGGGCAGTCGTGGAAGTGAGTGACTTCTATCTGGGCCCACCACTGGACAACTTGGCAGATGGTCTCCAACTCCCCATTTGCCACTTCATTGTGTTCCCTTTCACTGTGTGTCAGCCCCCTTCCCAGTTTGTTGTCCAGTCCTCCCCATCCTTCTTTCTGTATGCATCTCTCTTTTATGGCCCACCATATGTGTCAGCACATTCCTGCCTGCCTTTGTTCCTTTGTCTGTCATTTTTGTTTGTCTGCCCCTCCTCCTACCATTCTTATTCCTCCTCCTTCCTACCCGTACTTTCTACACACACACACACACACACACACACACACACACACATACATACACACACACACACACACACACACACACACACACACACACACACACACACACACACACACACACACACACACGCACATACACACACACACACACACACATGCACATACACACATGCACACACACACACACACACACACACACACACACACACACACACACACACACACACACACGCACACACACACACACACACACACACACACACAGTTACCGTATCTACCCCAGACCATGCCACATTACCCTTCCCTTGGACCTACTGTGTATTTATTTTGTTTACCAGGGTAATGCAATGATTCCAGTGGACCAATTTCAAGCCCAGCTCAGGTGATACAGAAATATCAGGTAAATCAACAAAGCAGTACACTCATAAGATACAAAAGACATGCAATAAAATGTTGGGCAGCATGACTGCAGTGTCAAAATACAAATACATGGTGATAGTAAGCAAACTAGACTTGGAAAGGTTCTAATATTATACAATCAGAAAAGTATAAAATTGTTTGGTGATTTGGCCAGTAGTCAAGCATTTACATTTATTTTGCTTGGTAAGATATCCATTCAGTTGTGGCCTGAAGTTAGAGTAATTAGTAAAGTGTTTTATGTAGTTGGGAAAGATTGCCAAGATTTGAGAGCTAAGATGGCGAAGCTGTGATGAGTGCATTACAGATCTGTCCCTGATGTTTAAAGAATAGGTCCAGACTGAGAGTGCAACCTTAGAGTACATGTGGATGTAGTGCTGTCAAGTTTGACAGCTAGTGGTGTGCATTTATTTATCTGCTTATTCTTCCCTCTTTCTTACTGTCTTGTCCACCCATTTCCTTTCCATTTCCATTATAAACTTTATAGGAACTTTGCTATGCAACCCTTGTCTGTGCTGTCTGCTGTGTAACTTGTCATTGCATGCGTGGATGTGTACCATTGCAGGAATGCTACCTGCATGCCATTGGGCCAATGTCACATGACCTGCCTTTGTGGCATCCATGTCTTAATATAATGCATGCTATTTTTCCCATTGATAACCTTCTTAAACATTTCTCGGCTCACCCTGGCTATGCTAAGTTGGTGACTATGCATGCTTAATCCTAATTGCTCTGTACTGCACTGCATCAGTAGTGCTATTTTTCACACATGACTGTTTTGCCATTTTTTCCCAAATCCTGGCACAACTCTCTCACCTTTATTAATCAATGCAGTCAAATCCTGTTTAGCCTGAATATCAGCATCCTTATTTACTTAACCCCAAGTTCCTTTAAGTGCAATAAGGAGAATAAAACCTCAGGAAAGCCAACGTGTCCAAGGTAAAAGTCAACAATGTTCAAAAAAAATCTGAAGAGACACAGTCTGCACCACAAAACGACTTTAATATAGGCAATAAATAAATATGCAAAGATTTCGAGACAAGCTCTTTCTCAATGCTTAACAAAATAAACTGCCATTGAAGTCTCTTATATATATAATGCATTTGCTTCAGCTAGCCAATAGTATAAAAGTAACAATTAAATCACAATTAGGTCACTAATTAAAACCAGTCAGAGTAAAAACATTAATAATTGTTTGAGTGTGTAATATTTTTACTCTGGTTTTGTGGTGCAAACGGTGTGTCTTCAGATTTTTTTTTGGAAGTTCCTCTAAATGAGCATAAAACATCTCACAAAACTCAAATTATGACGTTCATTGCAACCATGCTCAGTCCTTCACCTGCAGACTTAATGACAATTGAAGAATGATTTGTAAACCTTTAAAGCATTCCATTCACTTTTAGATGAATTAAACTTCCTAGTATTTTATTGTGAACACACCTATTAAAACTAGTCACAATAAAAACGTTTAACATATATTCAAAATGATGAATTCTGTCTGCTATTTTGAAAGGGAGGCATAAAAAGGGAAATAAAAATCAACACAGACGTCAAGGGGAGGATGTCTGGAAGTACGTGACATAAAAATGAAATTAAGAAGCACAATGACTGAATTTGACAGCGTGCCATATTGCTTTATGACTTCAGGATACTTCAAATAATTGTCTAAACATGATACAGACTGCCTCTGATTTGAAATAAATCTGGAGCTACTTTGTCACATGCACTGTCTGGTATTTCTCATAGCAGTATTGATTCTTTGACTTTGCTTTTATGGAGTATCTTTCAAATGTTGCAGTTTTTCTCTTATCATTTTTATTTGATGAGAAATATCAGACCAAAACATTATGTCACATGCTCTCTTTGTACTTAATGCTCAAGTGCTTAATGAATTCTTTCTAGCATTTTGTTGTATAACTGGTTTACTGCAATCACGTTGTTGGATGAGACAACAGTCCTTGTGAAAAGAAGAGAAACCAGAGATTCTAAGAAGTGGTAGGAATATACAGGAGAACTTTATAACTTCACTGGTAAATGTGATGGTATGTTCTCTGGTCTGGAGTCAAACATCCTGGAAAGTGAAGTCAAACTGGCCATTGAAAACTTTTCCAAGGACAAGGCCGCAGGAAATGCTGGAATTCTAGCAGAATTATTTAAAATGCTGCAAAATAAACCTTTTACAATGATGCTCATAATTTGCCAACAAATTTGAAAAAAAAAAGTGACTGGCCCAGAAAAGGCCAATTTATATTCTATTTCCAAAAAAATGGAAATGCTGAAGAGTGCTCAAATTATCAAGCAATTGTACTTGTGTCACAGACTAAATTACTGCATATTATTACAGATGAAGGCCTAAAATTTGTTTATATTATTATTCAAGCCAATAAAAATACACTAAAAAGTTGGTCACTTTATTGAGCTAGTCCATATCTTTTAGAATCTGTAGGAAAAAATATATATTACTTCTTTATGCAGCTCCTGTTCTAACTAACCTGCACTCTACATATATGAAGAATCTGGGTTCAAGCTATAACAAGATAGCTAAATTTGCAACTAACTTCCATCCACAACACATCACTGTTTTGCTCTTAAACAATTACATTGGATTGAGATTCCACACTCTCTCTCCTAAACACATCTCGTTACTGCACATAAACTAATTTGTAAACTCAAAGATCGTCCTTCTTTAAACAACATTCTCCAGCACTTTGGAAGAACATACCGACTGAACTTTGACAACTAGAAAAAACAAAATTCTTTAAAGCCATACTCAAACAATACCTGTCCAGTTCTTGGTTATGCTTCTGCCGAATACCTGGATAACTATACCACGTCATAACTGTATATTCTTATAATCATTCTCTTTTCTACTTGTGAATTTCTGTTCCCTGTTTATATAGGTTTACCTTTAAAATGTTGAAAGCACATACACAAATCACTGAAACGTTTCCATGAAACCTGTACAGCAGAATTTTCTGAAAGTAAAAAAACATCGAACGTCAACATTTCTGACTGCACTACACCTACAAACAAGTGCTAATGTGTCAAAAAGGGGGTGAGATTTTGCAGTTTGGAACACCGGCATTCGAGATTTTGAGAAGACGTAGAGTTGATGGATACGGTTTTAGTGTTCCAACCGTCAAATATAGCATACGTTTCTTTTCTTTTGTTCATGCCTGGGTATATGTTTTTGGGAATGTTTTGCCTTTCTCAAATCCACTTTGGGTAGTTTAAAAATTTAAATCATGTGCTGTGTTTCTAATGATTAATGTTTTAATATGCAAACATGGAGCTTTTCTCCCTGGGTCTCTGCTGAAAAGGGGTTTTGCCAGTCAGACTATCCCAGTCAATAACTGGAAATAAAATAAATAAAATAATTGGTTCACATGCCAGCAAGGTAATGATTAAAATATTGCAAGATAGACCCCAGCTATATATAGAGTGAAAACCTCCAGGTGTACAGGCTGCATTTAGTAAAGGTAGAATCATGAAAGATCAACTTGAGACATTACTGGCTGCCAGATGTGGCTAAATATCTAATTAAGATTCTCATAATTCCCTATAGCTCTGCTAGGAAGCTTAGGCTTTTGAGTAAGGGACTGGTGGCTGTTCCAAGGGCTTGGTTAGCGACATCTGGGTGTTTTCCTTTAAGTATCTTGCATCAGTCCTTTGGAACTATCTGTTTTTCCTGATTCCAGCACAAAATTCAGAGGCCTCTTTTAGGAAGGTTTATTATGAGTCCACTAGAGAGCAGCCATTCTACTTTGAGAACAAATATTTTCATTTATATTGCATGTATTATGTATATTGTTTATTTTATGTGAAATCCTTCGGAGTAAACATTTAAATGCTGTTAAATAGTCAGGGCAGCCTTATATGCACCTGCCATAAAATAAAATAAAAATACAGCCAAAATCAAGTGTGAAATGCAGTTCTGGGTATACCTCTGAACAGTCCCAAATTGGCAAAAAAGTACAGAATTTCTCCTTAAAATTGTGTGGTGCAGTGATACTCTGAGTGGTCCCTTTAAATCATGATCTGTTTCTGTTGATTTCTCCTTGCTGAAGTTCCAACAGCATCACCAATGTCAGACATGATAAAATCACTAACATGGCATGTCGTGACCTCAACTGACTGCAAAGGAAGGTAGGCAACAAGTTAACAATAATATATATTAGTATTGTTTTTATTTGCTTCAAAGACTTTAAACAGTTCAGTGATGGGCCAGGAGTTCCTGAGAAGGAATTGCACTGTAAATAGTCGGTCATGGAGCAAACCAAAGAAAAGGAGGGACCAAACTTCCCAAGGAGAAAGATTGGAAGGAATCAATCCAGAAGCAGAGATAACACCAATACATCAGCTGAGAATCTAAGTAAAAGAAGTGAACTCATAGTAGGCCTTAGGCACAGACCAACTAGTTGGCAATCTAGGAAGCTGCTCTAGCACGGGCGCTTTTCTAGTATTTATTTGCTTATTTTTTGTAGTAAAGAAATGTTTTTTTTAAATATTTTGAATGAGCACAGGAAAACTGAAGATTAAGACAAACGGTGAGATAAAGGAAGAAAAAAGTAATCTGGATGGTGCAGATAGGTCAGGATGGGTGCACAGTGTGATATGTGTTTGTTGGGGGAGAGCTGTGCAGCCCATTTGTCTAGGGACCAGTTGAGCAAAGGCTGGCCCTGAGTAAATTATACTCTGAGCAGAAGGCCAGACCAACATTTGCTTTAACATAGCTGCATGGCACACACATGCACTGCTGAAGATGAATCACAGAGCATTGCTGGGTTTAGTAACCATGTTGTTAGTTATGATTGGTAGTGCATTCTTCCATTTTTGCTCATGACTCATACTCACATTTCTCACCAGTTAATCTTCTTCTTCTTCTTACAGCGGATCACCTTGTCCGCACATTGAATGGCAGTGGACGCACACCTAGGGCCAATTTGGAGTGTCCAATCCACCTACAGCATGTCTTTGGGATGTGGGAGCACCCGGAGGAAACCCACGCGACCACAGGGAGGACATGCAGACTCCGCACAGAAGGCACCCCAGCATTTCTCACCAGTTAATATGCCCTTCAAAATGTCCTGAAATGAAGTGTTAAATATTTTGGCTATTGCATTAAAACAATGCTTTCTTTTATTTATTTAAAACTATTAATTGCACAATTCTCAAATATTTTACATAATAAACACAGCAAATATTTATGTTGTATTGTTGTTTCATAGCTATTTTTATTTTGTATTTTATTTCTTATGATTTTGCAATAAAGTAAACAAATATAAATATACAAATACAAAGAGTATTAAAATGCAACAAGACACTATTGAATAGGAAATCAAGCTATAAGATGTGTAGAATTTAGAAGGCGGTCTAATATGAACTGAGGAACTAGACATTTAAAAATATAGACAATACTTTTAAAACAGAACTGTGTGTGCATATTTAATCAATGCTACTGTTATGTAGGCCTAAAACGTGTTGTTAAAGTAATATAGCTGCATAAGGACCATTTTCAGAAAAGTCTTTCTGTTTTCTGCCCATTGTATAATATCTGTATGCTGCTATGTATATTTTCTTTTCAGCTCATAGTGGTTTGCTTCTGTCCTGCCTTGTGTGCTCTTTATGCTGTACTGTATATCATTCGCAATTATCACTTCCAGTGTTGACAGTTGTCTGAACTGTGGTGTTTGTACATTATATTTAAAAAAAAAAAAAAAAAAATGTAAATAAAGAGATTTTTGAAAAAAATAACCAGTGCGTATCAGAACACATCAGCAGTTGCATCTTTATACTCTTTAGCAGCTTAAACTACTGAGTTTTACTAATAAATTCCATTTATAAAATAATTTACATGACAATTTAGTAGAGCTCACACCTTCACCGCTCACCAACATTAACTATTCACATTTGATCTCACTAAAAATTAGACACCTGCATTCCGGAGCATATTCAAAGCACATACACACATGGTAAAACATAAAACCTGGTTAGAAAGTAAAATAAAGCACTTACAGCATTTCAAATCACAGAGTCTTCGGTTAAAAAAATAATGACTTCATTTATATAGTTACACAAATAAAGCTGTATTTAATCACAAGACCTGAAGCAAAACAATGACAAACTATAGAGACACTATAGCTGTCTGCCATCAAATGTGTCCCACACCCATTCCTTGATCATCTCTTCTACCCTTCTCAACACTTGTCACTTGCGCCCTTGACAGGGCTCCCCCTTAGAATGCAGAAGTCCTTAGTGCAGGCAATGAGAGGAAAATCTGCAGAGGGGGAAATCAAGCCGTCCTGATAAAGCACCATCCTGAGAGTTGTGGAGGACTTTTCTGGATCCCTTATGTACAGTCTCAGTGCCTCCCTCCAACACTATACAGATGTGCACTAACCCTAACCCTATTCCTGCACCTAACCCTATCCTACTTATTAAGATACTAAACACCCTTTTTCTGACAGTGCTAGACTGATATTGAAAGATCAAAAATATAAGTGTCAGAATAGATTTTCCTTAGTAGAATTATTTCAGACATTATAACTAACAATATGGATTTCTGTATTGTCGCCTCACAGTAAGACGCTGTCCGGTTCGATTCTCAGCTAGAGCGTCTTCTGCGTGGAGACATGCGTGAATGGGTGTACCTTCATTGAAGGTTGTGCGTCAGGCTTGGCAAGCCGGTACGTAATAATCAACTGCAAATCATTAGCGGACCGGAGTTCCGCTGTGGCGACCCCTAACCGGGAAAAGCCGAAAGACACAAACACAGACAAGACCAGAAATATGCAAACTAGATAAGGCCTATAATACGACTTTGTTCTAAGACAAAGGAATGTTGAGTGGTTAAGCAAAGCAGTTAGAAACATAAATAATATGTCTCTGTGCTTTGCCAATATTTTGCTACAGGTCTTTTGATTGATGACAGCTTTATTTGTGTAACTATGTAAATGAAATCATGAGAAAGTGCAAAGTATGTGAAAATATGCTAACCAAGAGTCTCTAAATAATAATTGCTTATTTCTACTGTCAATCAATTTTGTAACTTATGATTAAAAGGAATATTCCAGAGCCTATCTGTTCTTTGCTTTATGTAGATAAAAGTCTGTGGTAGTCTGCAATGCTATTTGTCTCTGTCTAAACATGTTACTTGTATAGTTTAGATGTGCTGCTATCTTTCTAGAAATAAATGCAAACTGCTTTCTATGTCTTAGTGGTTTTATACCAATGACAGAGGAGGTAAATGAAGAACAAACCTCTTAACAAACAGTACAACTAAAAAGAACAAACACACACACATACACGCACACACGCAGACACACACGAACACACGCGCACACACACACTTAACCCCAGTGCTGAAGCTTTCATTGCAAATGGGAGTTTCAATATTAGTACCCAGTTCCACTTAGTTTATATATGATCAACACTTCGGCTATTACTGCCCTTGACAAATTTAACCATTTGACCAATATTAACAACAAAAATATTTGTCAAAAAATGGTAAGTTTGACCAAATGAATACCTGGAGGGGCACATGAAGTACCCTGCACTCCCTCACATAAATAAATAAATCCATCCATACATAAATAGGCAAAGTAAAAGAAAATGAAAAATTAGTGATGAAGCATACATACTGTCCAACTCTGTACTAGCTGAGGGTGCCTTTCTTCATAGGAATGTAGACTTGTAACCAAATGAAATATCACAGTAACATGACCCTCAGCTACTACAAAATACACTTAGTTGATGTTCCCAGGTATAATGTGACAACTATTCTGTCTTAATAGACTGTCTGACAAGTCCTTCAAAACCTTACACTTGGCTTTTCTTGATCTACTTTTATATACAGATAATTTTCACTCTTATTTTCTCTTATGTTTCTTTATAACTAGGCCACTTATACCCAGAATAAACTTTTCCTTACCACTATCACCAGCAGACAAAGGTAGTATTAACTGGTGCAGTTTTTCTTTTTAACTAAAAAGGGCCCCTGACACTTCAAACGACACACTTCTCTTAAATTAACCGCACTTATCCACACACATCCTCGTAACAACCTGTCACAAGACAACACATTATCTAAACAACAGAACCTTTATACAGTCAAAATTCATAAGACATCCTCTACCATTTACATTCAAACTTCATAGGGCAACCTCCAGAGAAGTGTGTTATCAGTTGGAGTTCATGAAGGCTAGGGCCTTGAACTCCTGCTGCTCTTAATATTTATTAACTTCCTATCTTTAGTGTAAAGCAATTATGTTATAATCATATTAACTGGCCTTCTTTATAAATGATCCATCACTATCCAAGATGCATTTTTATGGAAAAGACGTTTAGTAAGACTTGCAAATTTATATCTCTTAATCTTCCACCAAGTTTGTTTGTTTGTGTCTTTTGACTTTTCCCGGTTAGGGGTCGCCACAGCAGAACTCCGGTCCACTAATGATTGGTAGTTGAGTTTTACGTGGTGAGTTACCAGCCCTGATGCACAACCTTCAATAAGGTACGCCCATTCACGCATGTCTCCATGCGGACGATGCTCTAGCTAAGAATCGAACCGGACAGCGTCTTACTGTGAGGCGACAACGCTACCGCAGCACCACCACCGCGGGGTAATCTTCCACCAAGTACTCTGGCAAAATGTACTAGGACGCTTGGGGTGTAAAATAGAGGTGTTCCAGGGTGACATAACAGTAAGAGGAGATAAAACATGGTTGTTAATCCAAGCTCAGATGCAACAATTAATCTACCTTACAATTTAGAGCTGTAATGCATAAAGGGACTTGGTTAAGGGAGTGCAAGATTCCCAATTAACAGATATATACTGGCATTTATACCACCACCAGGAAACATATACATTTCATTCACATTGGGGCTGTATCTTAATCATTCATTCATTCATTCATGCATTCATTTTAATAACATACTTTCTTACTTAGTATTTGTTAACCTTATAGGTGGATAAGTCCAAACTGATCCTTTTTCAGCTATGACGTGGGCCTCAAGGCAAATGGTGGCAAAGACAAACAAGTGAGGCAGTCAGTATAATCAATGTATAAAACACTGCTGTACAAAGTATAGCTAATGCACAGAGCGCACAATGAGCATAACAGGAGAGAGAATAGCTATGTTTTCATTTAATGCGCAATAGCTCAAAGAGAGCACTGCTAAATATCTAATGCCAAAAGGCTGAATGCAGAAAGACCAAAGTCAATCGGTAAAATGTAGAAAACATTGTAGCATATATGGCTAAAGCATAAAATACTGAATATATCAGTTTATAGAGCATATTGAAACATTAGCTATCAACAACATCAGCCTGTTAGATTGCAACACAATAAAACTTGACCACACAGGGTGTAATCTTCATCAGGTTTCTTGCCTTTAGTCTGGTGTAAAATGGGCAAGGTTTAAGCTCATTGGGGATACTTCCCTGAGCTACAACTCAGCAATCATTGTTTTTTGTTGAGAACCGCTGTCAGTGCAATTTACATAAGTGTATCTGCGGTGATTTAAAGTTTCTGGGCTTTTCCGTCTTCTCTGAAGTTGTGTGATCCTGGAGTTAGTATATACAAATAAAGACTGGTAGACAAATCCCCCACATGTTATTTTTCATCTGGGGGAAGCTTCTTCAAATGGATTGTTTATTCCAGGTGAAGGTACAACTAGTATGGACTTATTCAGATATACTGGAGCCATCTTTGTTAATATAGGGGACTGTAATGGTGTCAAAACTAAATGTAACAACAACATTAAACAACCAGAAAGTTGCATAAACTATACAAAATACTGTCAATAAATAAAGGCAATGAAAAACAAATGTAAACTATGCATGCCATTCATAAAATATCTCAAATGGAAAGTGTGATTGGGATTAATATGACAAAATGAAGCAAAAATGAAGCAATACAAAGAAAGAGCAGCTACCATGAAACCATAAAAAAGTGAGCTGGTGCATAGAGCTGCACTCTGGTACAGAAAAGAAGGAAATGAAGCTGAAAAACATTACATTTTAGATTATCTGAAAGAAAAGAAGCAACAGAAGCTGAAAAGCTTTTGAAAAACATTTAATCAATGCTACTGTTATACAGGCCTAAAACATGTTAAAATAATATAGCTGCATAAGGACCATTTTCAGAAAAGTCTTTCTGTTTTCTGCCCATTGTATAATATCTGTATGCTGCTATGTATATTTTCTTTTCAGCTCATAGTGGTTTGCTTCTGTCCTGCCTTGTGTGCTCTTTATGCTGTACTGTATATCATTCGCAATTATCACTTCCAGTGTTGACAGTTGTCTGAACTGTGGTGTTTGTACATTATATTTAAAAAAAATAAAAATGTAAATAAAGAGATTTTTGAAAAAAATAACCAGTGCGTATCAGAACACATCAGCAGTTGCATCTTTATACTCTTTAGCAGCTTAAACTACTGAGTTTTACTAATAAATTCCATTTATAAAATAATTTACATGACAATTTAGTAGAGCTCACACCTTCACCGCTCACCAACATTAACTATTCACATTTGATCTCACTAAAAATTAGACACCTGCATTCCGGAGCATATTCAAAGCACATACACACATGGTAAAACATAAAACCTGGTTAGAAAGTAAAATAAAGCACTTACAGCATTTCAAATCACAGAGTCTTCGGTTAAAAATAATGACTTCATTTATATAGTTACACAAATAAAGCTGTATTTAATCACAAGACCTGAAGCAAAACAATGACAAACTATAGAGACACTATAGCTGTCTGCCATCAAATGTGTCCCACACCCATTCCTTGATCATCTCTTCTACCCTTCTCAACACTTGTCACTTGCGCCCTTGACAGGGCTCCCCCTTAGAATGCAGAAGTCCTTAGTGCAGGCAATGAGAGGAAAATCTGCAGAGGGGGAAATCAAGCCATCCTGATAAAGCACCATCCTGAGAGTTGTGGAGGACTTTTCTGGATCCCTTATGTACAGTCTCAGTGCCTCCCTCCAACACAATACAGATGTGCACTAACCCTAACCCTATTCCTGCACCTAACCTTATCCTACTTATTAAGGTACTAAACACCCTTTTTCTGACAGTGCTAGACTGATATTGAAAGATCAAAAATATAAGTGTCAGAATAGATTTTCCTTAGTAGAATTATTTCAGACATTATAACTAACAATATGGATTTCTGTATTGTCGCCTCACAGTAAGACGCTGTCCGGTTCGATTCTCAGCTAGAGCGTCTTCTGCGTGGAGACATGCGTGAATGGGTGTACCTTCATTGAAGGTTGTGCGTCAGGCTTGGCAAGCCGGTATGTAATAATCAACTGCAAATCATTGGCGGACCGGAGTTCCGCTGTGGCAACCCCTAACCGGGAAAAGCCGAAAGACACAAACACAGACAAGACCAGAAATATGCAAACTAGATAAGGCCTATAATACGACTTTGTTCTAAGACAAAGGAATGTTGAGTGGTTAAGCAAAACAGTTAGAAACATAAATAATATGTCTCTGTGCTTTGCCAATATTTTGCTACAGGTCTTTTGATTGATGACAGCTTTATTTGTGTAACTATGTAAATGAAATCATGAGAAAGTGCAAAGTATGTGAAAATATGCTAACCAAGAGTCTCTAAATAATAATTGCTTATTTCTACCGTCAATCAATTTTGTAACTTATGATTAAAAGGAATATTCCAGAGCCTATCTGTTCTTTGCTTTATGTAGATAAAAGTCTGTGGTAGTCTGCCATGCTGTTTGTCTCTGTCTAAACATGTTACTTGTATAGTTTAGATGTGCTGCTATCTTTCTAGAAATAAATGCTTTGCAAACTGCTTTCTATGTCTTAGTGGTTTTATACCAATGACAGAGGAGGTAAATGAAGAACAAACCTCTTAACAAACAGTACAACTAAAAAGAACAAACACACACACATACACGCACACACGCAGACACACACGAACACACGCCAAGACACACACACTTAACCCCAGTGCTGAAGCTTTCATTGCAAATGGGAGTTTCAATATTAGTACCCAGTTCCACTTAGTTTATATATGATCAACACTTCGGCTATTACTGCCCTTGACAAATTTAACCATTTGACCAATATTAACAACAAAAATATTTGTCAAAAATGGTAAGTTTGACCAAATGAATACCTGGAGGGGCACATGAAGTACCCTGCACTCCCTCACATAAATAAATAAATCCATCCATACATAAATAGACAAAGTAAAAGAAAATGAAAAATTAGTGATGAAGCATACATACTGTCCAACTCTGTACTAACTGAGGGTGCCTTTCTTCATAGGAATGTAGACTTGTAACCAAATGAAATATCACAGTAACATGACCCTCAGCTACTACAAAATACACTTAGTTGATGTTCCCAGGTATAATGTGACAACTATTCTGTCTTAATAGACTGTCTGACAAGTCCTTCAAAACCTTACACTTGGCTTTTCTTGATCTACTTTTATATACAGATAATTTTCACTCTTATTTTCTCTTATGTTTCTTTATAACTAGGCCACTTATACCCAGAATAAACTTTTCCTTACCACTATCACCAGCAGACAAAGGTAGTATTAACTGGTGCAGTTTTTCTTTTTAACTAAAAAGGGCCCCTGACACTTCAAACGACACACTTCTCTTAAATTAACCGCACTTATCCACACACATCCTCGTAACAACCTGTCACAAGACAACACATTATCTAAACAACAGAACCTTTATACAGTCAAAATTCATAAGACATCCTCTACCATTTACATTCAAACTTCATAGGGCAACCTCCAGAGAAGTGTGTTATCAGTTGAGTTCATGAAGGCTAGGGCCTTGAACTCCTGCTGCTCTTAATATTTATTAACTTCCTATCTTTAGTGTAAAGCAATTATGTTATAATCATATTAACTGGCCTTCTTTATAAATGATCCATCACTATCCAAGATGCATTTTATGGAAAAGACGTTTAGTAAGACTTGCAAGTTTATATCTCTTAATCTTCCACCAAGTTTGTTTGTTTGTGTCTTTTGACTTTTCCCGGTTAGGTCGCCACAGCAGAACTCCGTCCACTAATGATTGGTAGTTGAGTTTTACGTGGTGAGTTACCAGCCCTGATGCACAACCTTCAATAAGGTACGCCCATTCACGCATGTCTCCATGCGGACGATGCTCTAGCTAAGAATCGAACCGGACAGCGCCTTACTGTGAGGCGACAACGCTACCGCAGCACCACCACCGCGGGGTAATCTTCCACCAAGTACTCTGGCAAAATGTACTAGGACGCTTGGGGTGTAAAATAGAGGTGTTCCAGGGTGACATAACAGTAAGAGGAGATAAAACATGGTTGTTAATCCAAGCTCAGATGCAACAATTAATCTACCTTACAATTTAGAGCTGTAATGCATAAAGGGACTTGGTTAAGGGAGTGCAAGATTCCCAATTAACAGATATATACTGGCATTTATACCACCACCAGGAAACATATACATTTCATTCACATTGGGGCTGTATCTTAATCATTCATTCATTCATTCATGCATTCATTTTAATAACATACTTTCTTACTTAGTATTTGTTAACCTTATAGGTGGATAAGTCCAAACTGATCCTTTTTCAGCTATGACGTGGGCCTCAAGGCAAATGGTGGCAAAGACAAACAAGTGAGGCAGTCAGTATAATCAATGTATAAAACACTGCTGTACAAAGTATAGCTAATGCACAGAGCGCACAATGAGCATAACAGGAGAGAGAATAGCTATGTTTTCATTTAATGCGCAATAGCTCAAAGAGAGCACTGCTAAATATCTAATGCCAAAAGGCTGAATGCAGAAAGACCAAAGTCAATCGGTAAAATGTAGAAAACATTGTAGCATATATGGCTAAAGCATAAAATACTGAATATATCAGTTTATAGAGCATATTGAAACATTAGCTATCAACAACATCAGCCTGTTAGATTGCAACACAATAAAACTTGACCACACAGGGTGTAATCTTCATCAGGTTTCTTGCCTTTAGTCTGGTGTAAAATGGGCAAGGTTTAAGCTCATTGGGGATACTTCCCTGAGCTACAACTCAGCAATCATTGTTTTTTGTTGAGAACCGCTGTCAGTGCAATTTACATAAGTGTATCTGCGGTGATTTAAAGTTTCTGGGCTTTTCCGTCTTCTCTGAAGTTGTGTGATCCTGGAGTTAGTATATACAAATAAAGACTGGTAGACAAATCCCCCACATGTTATTTTTCATCTGGGGGAAGCTTCTTCAAATGGATAGTTTATTCCAGCTGAAGGTACAACTAGTATGGACTTATTCAGATATACTGGAGCCATCTTTGTTAATATAGGGGACTGTAATGGTGTCAAAACTAAATGTAACAACAACATTAAACAACCAGAAAGTTGCATAAACTATACAAAATACTGTCAATAAATAAAGGCAATGAAAAACAAATGTAAACTATGCATGCCATTCATAAAATATCTCAAATGGAAAGTGTGATTGGGATTAATATGACAAAATGAAGCAAAAATGAAGCAATACAAAGAAAGAGCAGCTACCATGAAACCATAAAAAAGTGAGCTGGTGCATAGAGCTGCACTCTGGTACAGAAAAGAAGGAAATGAAGCTGAAAAACATTACATTTTAGATTATCTGAAAGAAAAGAAGCAACAGAAGCTGACAAAATTTGCACTTTAGATTATATAAACAAGACATCAATGCTATGAGCTGAATTTATGAAGATACTGTGGTGTGTACACACAGGTCTATATGTCTTGGAATGCTGTAGCAATATAGCAAGCACCCTTACAAAGTGATGCATAGTTCTCCAACAAGAAGACATACAGCACCATGAAGGGTTGGCCACAGCACTGAATGCCAATGAAGCAATCTGTTTGGGGAAGGCATATGCTAATTATCCATGTTTTAGCTCCCTGTGACCGCCTCCAGGAAGGCATCTACATAGCCAAATGATTTAAGAAAGCACTTAACTATGTAGATCAGCATGACTTACTCAACCACATCACAGCAGTGGTAGTGTTTACCTGCCAAAATCATACATGGTGGCAGGTGGGAAGCACTGAACACCAAAGTTTACTTTAAAGGAGTCATAATAGCACAGACATCAAAACAGGGATAGAGAACTGGTGAGAACTACTGGACACCAGGGACTGATGTTTAAAGTGTTGTATCAGCACCAGTGTTACTATGGGGATTGTGGGGTGGGGGAGACATACTGTATGCTGCCATATGGCAATACAGTTGACACCAAGGAAAACTTCATAAAGTGCCCTAACGCACAGAACAGCAACACGGGGATGGAGGGAACCATCAGACGTACTCTTAGTGCTGTAATGGCACCAACTGCAGCACAGGGATTTGTGGGTGGAGGGAAAACACTGAACATCAGGAGGGTAGCGCTGTAGTGGTCCTGATATCATAAGGGGGATTGCAGGGTGGAGAAACACACTAGACACCAGGGACAATTCTCTAATGTGCTGTACTGGCACCGACATCATAATGGTGATATGGCATGGGTAATACACTAGCCCAGCAGGGCCTAATACGTGCTTGCTGTAATGGCACTAAAGTATTTTGGGTGGGGGGAACTACAGGAGGTAGATAGGATGGGGACAGATACAGGGGCTGTGGTGTGTACTCGTGTGTGTGATAAACTGACAGGAGAAGTCACTATCTACATGAGCAACACATTACTACAGAGGCATGCTGATCACTCATTTGCGATTCAGAAACATGCTAGTCACGATGAGGTAGGACCTCATTGTTGGCTAATTTACATGTTTCTTGAAATGCAATTACTACAAAGCAAAACAATAATAATTACAATAATTCGAGTAATTATAACATTAAATGAATGCCAGATATCTTTCCATTCAAGATCCAAACTGGGCAAATGTTGCTATAAGAGATAAGAGATAGTATCCAACAACTGTGCAAATGATGTCAAAAAACAGATGCAAAAGATTAAATATTATTTCATCCATGACAGACTCCTATTTATACGTCAACCAAAAAAAAACGAGAACTTAATACACAGATGTTGTAGAGAATAGTTTTACCTGGCTTTCTGTACACAGATCAAATAGTCCCCAGGTGAAAAATAATTAGAGCCAGACTGTAACATCAAAGGCCATGTGAAATGTTGTATATAAAAAGCCATATGTCATTTCTCTGAAGGCAGTTCACATTAAAAAATTCAGGGGCTTGTAATACGATTCCTGAGTATAAAACACATACATAGTGATACAATTAAGTGTTCTCCTTCAGAGATTGTGAAAGAAGCACATAAATATAATTGTCACGTTTCTCTTTACAGATACTGTTCCCTCCAGCAAACTATATCAATAGTCATTCAGACATGATCCTGTAACTGCCATTTGCTTTAAAAAATATACCCACATTCTCTATACTGTTGATGTTTCAGTGAGAAGAAAATAAAAAGTCTAACATCCTCAGCAAGATATTTCCATTTTTTTCCACATGGTCACTACCATGTCAACTGTATAACAATAAAATAAAAAATAAATACAAGTGTATTGTGCTGTGGGATGTGTGTATTGTTATCGATTCCCACAGATTTATCTGGTATTCTGCCAGAAAATATAAAACAGCATCCAGTCACAGTAATGAACTTCAACTTGGACCTTTCAAACACTAAACCCCTGCCCCGCCACGCCACAACAATGAAGACTTTAATGTGATTAGCCTCAGTCTGCCATGTGTTTCTTCCACTAACTGCCTCGCACAACTTTCAACCTTCCATTTTTAAATTGTAGGACACTGTCTCTCACAGTATTTAAAAAATGGACAATATATGGAACACAGAAACACTTACTAACAACTTCAGCTTGGAAGCTCACAGCATGATTAATTACATTTTCTTCATGTATATCCAAAAAGTTGTTTTGACGTAGTAATGTAATTCAGTATTACTTATCATAGCTATTTGTTAAAAAGATCATAATAATGAAAGTGTGATAGACCTCTTCAAGGCTGAACATGATATTGTAAGCATTTAAAATGAGGAATGTTCTTTGTAATGAGGTACTCTTGAGAGTTATGATTCTTCTCCCTAAACAGATAACCATTTCTGTCAGGTTGCTGTGATCAGTAAAAGTGGATAAATATAACCAGAGAAATGTATGTTGCTGTATAGGACAGAAGGAGATATAAAAGCGATGAAAATAGGAGGTAACCCCCGAAGCCAATTGTGGTAAAAGTAAATTTAAAAAAGTCTCTGCATTCTGCTGTGGGCAGTGTCTACTGTTATTAAAGTTTTCTGTCAAAATGTAAAATAAAAAAACCATGCCTACAAAGGGAAAACCATTTCTGGAGAAAAATCACCATGTGAACAGCTCCCTAGTCATATGACTACTTGACTACAGATTGCTGGTTGGGAAAGCGCTGATCACAGGCACTCATACTACATAGTAACATGACAGGAATTGTCTACCCATGTCTGATTACTATGATCAGAAAAAAAAATGAAAACATTTTCTTGGTATTTTTACTAAAGCACTCACTGAGACAGGGTTTTCCACAGCTGGGGTGCTGAGGCATCAACCATGACTTTTGTTTTCCATAGAAAATCAGTGTCACTACAGTTTGTAATTGTGTATCATCAGTGATTCCTTTTTTTTGAGAGAGAATTCCTTTGTCTTTATTTTTGTACAGTTATGGAGTTGGCATTTTTTTAAATATTTTATTAAGATTTAAACAAATAAGAACACAATAACGCTTAATTTGAATAGAATTATAAATCAAAAAATTGTAAAAAGGAAAAACAATTGATTTAAAAAAAAACAATAAAACGCCTGTTTGCAAGTGTGTCTACTAAACAAAGAAGATTCTAATAGATTCCATTAGTTAATAACTTATTGCATATAAAAATCACAAATTATTTTAGTACATCTTTAAGGTTGTTCCATTGTTGTATGAAGAAGTGATTCTGGTGGTTCTTGTTCCAATAGTTATAAGTCCCAACTGCTAAACATCCGATGCAATGTTGATGAATTCATTAAAAGAGGGAGTAGATTCATTTTTCCAGTTTTTTGTTATAACTTTTCTTCAGCTTGATAAGATGCTCCATAGAAGTGTATATTTTAGTCTTGAAACACATTCCGTATTGGGAAACTGAATAAAATTAAAGATTTTGTTAAAAAAGTAAATTTGTCTATAAATAAAGCCTGTCAGAAAGAATTGATATTGTCCCAGTAAGGTTTAAGTACAACACAATCAAAAAACATATGTTGCCAATCTGCTTTAACCTCTAATTTACATCTCCAACAAGCCATCTTTTTTTAAACATTAATTCAATTCTGTGAAGTGTGAAGAAAGATCTGTGAATACATTTCCAAGAAAATAATCTCTATTTGAGTGAAGAGGTGGGGGGGATTCATTAAAGCCTACACAGATTAGTGGCATGGAGGCTACACGGAAGTAAGCAGCCATGTGAGCAAGTAAATGGAGCTGAGGGGCGTGCATGAATGTGTGAACACGGAAGTGACTGTGATATGCAAATCACCTCATAAGCAGGTGAATTGCATGTAAATGAGGGTGTTGGAGTGATCCAGCAAGCAGATAGGCAGTCCTGCAGACCCCATGTTGGTGTTATGAGATAAAAAGGTGAACAGGGGCTGTAAAAGCCCAGTTAGAAGGATAGAAATAGCACAGATATGTGAAAAAGTATGCCCTGTGTGTCCAAAAAGTAATGGAAAATAATTTAAAATAATTATTTTTTTAATACTCGTATTATGTTTGCATGGCATGCGCTATGCAAAAAGAAAATATTTAAAAGTGTAAAAACGAAAAAAATAAAATATGTGACAATAATGCATTATAGGGCCTTGCATAGAGAATGTACAATGGTAGATGTCTGTGGTTGCTAAGGAGGCAGGGTCTGGAATAGTGTAGTTTCCTGGTTGTGTGCACAGATCTATATGTAAATGAGCTGGGGTTACTGAATAGCAAAAATGGGTATCTGTGGCTGCAGATCATATCCATGTAGCCCCAGAACCATGTTGGTGTCCACAGAAGAGGTAGTTGACATGAAAAGGGGGTGTAAATGTATTTCTTTAAGCACACTGGAGCTCAGTGGTGCTTGTTTTTGAGCTGTGCCGCTGAGCTGAGCAAGGGGATATGTCTGGTGCCTGCTAAGCTTTGTTTAACTTTGGAGCATTTGTCTTAGCTAGTTTGAGCTGTGCTGAATGTGCCCGTCTCTGGGGGTGTGTCCATTGAGTGCTGAGCATTGTTTATATCTGAGGTGCAGGTTTGCTCACCATACTGCAGTACTTAGCAGGGAAGTCTGTTTAAAAAAAAAGAAAAACAAAATTGCCTGGGAAAGCCAATCATATATAATTTACTGATGACCCCTGTACCACTTAAACTGGGCCATTAAAACACTGATAATGATGTACTTGGCAGGTGGAATGCATCATAGGTAGCCAATCACATAGGCTGTACCTACAACAGAGCACTAGAAAATTTGCATACACCCTGCAATCTGATTTCACCCCCATACTCTGCACCAGTGGAATGCAAATGTGGGATTTTTAACTAAAGCAATGCTAGGGGCTGCTGCAGCTCTACTACATCTGCATGTGCTAGATGCTGAGGTCAGTGCTGATGTTTCTGCTGACAATAGGCCTAGACTGAGAAGGAGAAGAGTGCTCAGGCCCAGGGTAACCTTCCAGGAGCTACATGATCTGGAGATTGCAGAGCGCTACAGGGTGGACAAGGATATACTACAAGAACTCACCGAGCTCTGCCGTCTTCAACTCAGACCCAGAGCCAACAAAGAGGAACCCATCCCAGTGGAAACAAAGGTATGTGTATCCCTTAGCCAGCCTAGCTACAGGTACTTTCCAAAGACCAACTGGAGACATGCTGGGGGTCTCACAGGCATCAGCATCCAGGGTACTCCACCAGTTCCTGGATGCCATCCTAATACATGCCAGTGAGCACTTTTATTTAACCCGCACCTCTGATAAGAGGGCTAGCAGTATACGACTCTTCTACCATGTGGCACACTACCCTGAGGGTACTGGGTGCTATAGAATGCACTCATGTACACATCAAAGCACCGCCAAATGAGGAGGGTAGAGTCTACATCAGCTGCAAGGGGTATCGCTCCATCAACTGCTGGGTCATGTGCAATGCCCAGGGCATTATCATGAATGTGTGTGCTGGCAGCCCTGGCATTTATCATGACTCCCATATCTGGCATGCATCACAGCTGTACCAGATGTTTGCCGGGGGGACATCCCATATGGCATTCTACTGGAGGTTGCTGGCTATGCACTGAAACCATGGATGATGACACCCATCGAAGAATGTCATAATGAGGTACATGCACAAACTAGGAACATCAGGGAGCATGTGTTTGGGCTTCTGAAGTCACAGTTCCGGTGCCTAGATATATTTGGTGGAGCACTGCAGTACTCTCCAGGCACATGTGCACAAATATTCACAGTATCTGCCATGCTACACAGTATAATCCTGAGGAAACAGCTTCTGCAGGATCATCAGAGGGAAGGGATACACAGCCCCCCACTAGTGCCTAGGTCCCCACAGTCACATCCACAGGGGGGACTCAGAGGAGGAACCCCCTGACGCTATCCCTGTAGGCAGACATAGGTGTGCACAGTATGCCCTGGCCTTGGCCAAGAGGCAATGCATAGCACATGCACTGACAACTTAGGGTCCTAGGAACTGACACCTTACTCCGACTTGCACACATAGTAAAAAGAATACCAGCCAGACCACCCAACCTGTACCTAACCATGTATTGACTGTGTACCGCATGCACCAGCCCTGAAAGAGAGGTCTCTCAACCACTGGTTTTGCAAGGTAAGTCAATATCCCATACAACAAATGTACAGGGTACTAGACTATGGTAGCGTATGTATGAACCTGCTGCATGTATGCAAGAGAACAGAGTGGGCAGATGAGCTACTTGCAGAGAACTAACAGCTACTTTGGACAACAGGTACTCTGTCCAGTACTGGTGTGCCCCACAATATGCATTAGGCCACATGGCTGGAAACCACACTGCATTACGCAAGGGAAATGCCAAACAGTGGGGTCATAGGACAGATGCACGACTGTCAATACCAGAGTCCCCTACCCCCAACACATCAGTGTTCCCGTACAACTGCAGTAACAGTATGTGTGCAAGGATATATCAGCAGACCACACAGTTCCAGGGCTGTCACAAAGAACCTGTCCACATGTTGTATTTTCCACAAAGTGCAGGGGTCATGGTGTATGCGTGTATGCGGTTGATATTGTAGGAATTAAACCTCACTTTCTGAAGGCTGGTGTGTCTCACTGGGCTGAGGACATTAGCATGGTTGATGGTCAGAAGCTGGCCACACCTACAACTTTTGCAGGTGAGTTACTTGCATGGTAGAAATCCCACAGACTGTCATAACACCGTAATTTGTTACCCAAGGAAGCTGGACAAAGCCAGAGAAAATGGGGGGACAGAGGTCCAAGCATACAACATTATACATGCTCTGAGTAACCTAGAAGGTGACTAGTATAAAAGCAAGTTGCAACAGATCAGATTAGCCGCACTATGTAAAGGCCATAACTTATCTGTGTTAGTACTTACAATTCAGTGGACTGTATTTTATAGTATATTACCAGAAAAACACAACTGTATGAGGACCAGAGCAGACATATGGGACAGAATGATGGACGTTCTGCAAAATCATGGACACTGAGAGGTATGCAGACTGTCACCCTGTGTGTGGTGTTGCATCCTGTACCCTAGTCACATTATGTCTCTCAACCTCTTAGAGCAGGGAATCTGGACAAAGCCATGAACAATAGTGGGACAAAGGCCCAAATATAAGGAGAAGGATTAACTACTGGCCAGACAAATGTGGAAAGGTGATATAATAACAGGTGTTGCATTCGCATGAATCTCCTGATGTGCATGAAGTGCATGAAGTCAGTAACTCAAATGTCTCTCATCGTTTCCTAACGTCAGTCTATAATGTTCTGCTCCTAATGTGCCAGAAAATCACAATGCTGTGTAAAACGTACCAAAAATACGATGCAAAACTCTACATATTCTATTACAATCAGTACACTTGATAGGTATGGGTCACATATTACATTATGCAAGCAGCCAGGGAATGCCTTGGACAAAATAACAGGGAGGTGCTGTACTGTGGAAACAGGTCCAGCAGCCAATTGGCTTCAGCACACAAAATCCTAGACTGGCGTACAGGTAGGTCTGGCCTGGAGTCACCTTGTAAGTACTGAGAGTCACACTGGACATCTTCCTACAGTTATGAACTGCTATGTGGAAATGTGTCTGTTGTACAGACAGCTATGTATACGTATCTGTCTCTCCCTAGCTCCCTCACACACGATTAGCCTAACTATTAGTATGTGGCACACACACACACACACACACACACACACACACACACACACACACACACACATGTATATTCTGAAGAAGTTTTTATTAAAAAACGAAAGCGCTAAATAACAGGATTTCGTGGATCTCGTCTTTCTTTCCTGGCTGTTTTTACATATATATATATATATATATATATATATATATATATATATGTGTGTGTGTGTGTATATATATATATATATATCTGCACACACACACACACACACACATACATATGTTGCTTGATCGAAATCACACTATCTCGAACAAGCAACATCGAGACCCTTTAAAGCAAAAGTGCACTAGATCGAAAGTGCACTTTTGCAAAAGCCGGTTCTCCGAACTGGCAAAAAACAAAAACAAAAAACTGCTTTAAACCGTATTTTGCAGGGGGGAAAGCCCCCCTGCACCCCCTCCTACTTAAATATACTAACTCTGAGATGGCACCACAGTGGGGAAAAGGATATATTTACTTATCCCCACTGTAATGTGCTTTCGAGAACCGGCTTTTGGGAAAGTGCACTTTTGATCTAGTGCAGTTTCATTTTAATTGGTCTCAGTGTTGCTTGTTTGAGATAGTGTGATTTTGATCAAGCAACATAGACCCATATATATATATAGATAGATAGACAGATACATAGATATAGCTATAGATATATAAATAGCTAAATAAATGTGTAGACTGATATAGACTCTCCACATATAGCTACGTAACACAGCGACAGTTAAGATGACATCCCTGTTACATATACACATATATATATATATATATATATATATATATATATATATATATATAGATAGATAGATATGTGTGTATATATATATATATATATATATATATATATATATATATATATATATATATATGATCATAAGATCATAGGAAGTTACTAGGCTATTGGCCCTGATGCCCTTATAAGCCTAGCCAAGAGTTTAGCCCATGCATAGACAAATCAGTACCGGATGCCCCTGTCCAGCAAGGACACGGGTGGAATCTCAGGGATCTATTTTCTATTTCCCATCCAGTTATCCAGATTGTGCTTAAAAAGGGGTAAAGAGGAATAGTGTTGAAGGCTTTGGCCAGGTCAAGGTAGGCTGCATGCACTGTCTTTCCCTCATCCATGGCTTTGGTGACTGTCTCAAAAAAAGTCAAGCAAATTTAACAGACATGACCTCCTCTTGCTGAAGCCAAACTGTGTGGGATTGAGTGTTTGGAGGTTGCCAATGTCCTTGTTAATGAGGTCCATGATAATCCATTCCATGGCCTTGCAGATCAGGCTAGTTAGGCTGATGGGTCTATAATTTCCCGGATCAGTGGATGCTCCACCTTTGTGTAAAGGGATGACAATGGCTGTCCACTCAGCTGGGACAAAACCAGTACTCAGGCTTTAGTTGAATAGGGCACCTAATGGTGCTGCAAGTTCCTGCCTGAGTTCATGTGGGATGCAGCCTGGGATGTTATCAGGTCCCATGGAGGTTGTATTTTCTGTCTTTGAGAGAGCAGTGATGACCTGATCCCTAGATATAAGGGGAAGGGGGCAGGTACGGGGAATGTACTGATTTACTGATGGGGGGACTGAGGGGTGAAATTTTTGCTGAATCTATCAGCCAGCAAGTTTGCTATATCTATGGCATTTGTATATGTAGTGTCCTTGACCACCAGTTCTGAACAGACCTGGGTGCTACCTTTGAGATTACGGACATATGTGAAGAAGGCCTTATGATTGTCTCTAGTAGATTTTTGCCATTTTGGACTCGAAGTTCGCTTTGGAGGGTCTCACTAGTTCTCTTATTTGCTTGTTTAGGCTAAGGAGAGATTACTTCCAATTGGTCACCTGCTCCTTCTTGGTCCTGGACAACATTTTTTTCTTTTGTTATACATTTTATTTATTGCAGATGTCCACCAGACAGGTTTACTTTTCCTTGCGGAGGACAATTTAGTCCTGTCAGGTATTCCTGATTCCATGCATCTATATAAATGTTCGTATAGTAATTTTGTATAGTTTTG